>NC_080385.1:36755717-36813529 GCF_014773155.1 Arachis stenosperma | reverse complement strand
AAGAAAGAAAAAGAAAGAAAAAGAAAGAAATAAAGTTGTGATCCAAGGCAATAAGAGTGTGCTTAAGAACCCTGGACACCTCTAATTGGGGACTTTAGCAAAGCTAAGTCACAATCTGAAAAGGTTCACCCAATTATGTGTCTGTGGCATGTATGTATCCGGTGGTAATACTGGAAGACAGAGTGCTTTGGGCCACGGCCAAGACTCAATAAGTAGCTGTGTGATGAGCGGATAATTTGTACGCTTTTTGGCATTGTTTTTAGTATGTTTTTAGTAGTTTTAGTTGAGTTCTTAGTATATTTTTATTAGTTTTTAGTTAAAATTCACTTTTCTGGACTTTACTATGAGTTTATGTGTTTTTCTGTGATTTCAGGTATTTTCTGGCTGAAATTGAGGGACCTGAGCAAAATCTGATTCAGAGACTGAAAGGACTGCAGATGCTGTTGGTTCTGACCTCCCTGCACTCGAAGTGGATTTTCTGGAGCTACGATACCCAATTGGCGCGCTCTCAGCGGCGTTGGAAAGTAGACATCCTGGGCTTTCCAGCAATATATGATAGTCCATATTTTGCCCAAGATTTGATGGCCCAAACCGGCGTTCAAAGTCACCTACAGAAATTCCAGCGTTAAACGCCGGAACTGGCACCTAATTGGAGTTAAACGCCCAAACTGGCATAAAAGCTGGCGTTTAACTCCAAGAGAAGTCTCTACACGAAAATGCTTCATTGCTCAGCCCAAGCACACACCAAGTGGGCCCGGAAGTGGATTTTTATGTCATTTACTCATCTCTGTACACCCTAGGCTACTAGTTTTCTATAAGTAGGACCTTTTACTATTGTAAGAGATATGGAGAGTCTTTTGATCATGTTTTGATGATTGAACTCACTTTGGGAGGCTGGCCATTCGGCCATGCCTAGACCTTGTTCTTATGTATTTCAACGGTGGAGTTTCTACACACCATAGATTAAGGTGTGGAGCTCTGCTGTACCTCGAGTGTTAATGCAATTACTATTGTTCTTCTATTCAATTCCGCTTGTTCTTTGTCCAAGATATCACTTGTTCTTCAATCTGATGAAGGTGATGTTGACACTCATCATCATTCTCACCTATGAACAAGGTGACTGACACCATTCTTGTTCTACAAGCATCTGAGGCTTAGTGAATATCTCTTGGATTTCTGATTGCATGATGCATGGTTGATCGCCTGACAACCGAGTGCTCGCCTGACAAACGAGCCAACCATTCTGTGAGATCAGAGTCTTCGTGGTATAGGCAAGAACTGATGGCAGCATTCAAGAGAATCCGGAAGGTCTAACCTTGTCTGTGGTATTCTGAGTAGGATTCAATGATTGAATGACTGTGACGTGCTTCAAACTTGTAACCTGCTGGGCGTAGTGACAGACACAAAAGAGGGATTCTATTCCAGTAGGAGCGAGAACCAACCGGTGATTGGCCGTACTATGACAGAGTGCGTGAGCATTAGCTTTCACTACGAGGATGGGAGGTAGCCACTGACAACGGTGAAACCCTACACGAGCTTGCCATGGAAAGGAGTAAGAAGGACTGGATGAAGGCAGTAGGAAAGCAGAGAGACGGAAGGGAAGGCCCTTCATACGCTTGTCTGAAGCTCTCACCAATGATATACATAAGTATCTCTATTTATCTTTATGTTATTTTCGTTCATCACCATATCCATTTGAGTCTGTCTGACTAAGATTTACAAGATGACCATAGCTTGCTTCATACCACCAATCTCCGTGGGATCGACCCTTACTCGCGTAAGGTTTATTACTTGGACGACCCAGTGCACTTGCTGGTTAGTTGTGCGAAGTTGTGTTTATGCCATGGTATTGAGCACCAAGTCTTTGGAGCCATTACTAGGGATTATTTATGTTTTGAAAAGTATTGATCACAATTTCGTGCACCAAGTTTTTGGCGCCGTTGCCGGGGATTGTGTTTGTGTATGGACAACTGACGGTTCATCTTGTTGCTTAGATTAGGCATTTATTTTTTTTCGAAATTCTTGAAGATGAATTCTAGAGTTTCATGATGATTTGCTGAAATCTGGCTGGCTGTAAAGCCATGTCTAATTTCATTGGACCGAGGTTTCAACTTATCATCACAAGAGCTTGTTGATCTTGCTTCTGGAGCAGTGATCTGCTAAGGCTTGGCTGGCCTTTGGCCATGTCTAGTGTTTTGGACCGAAGCTTTCTTTGAAAGCTTGGCTGGCTGTGAAGCCATGTCTAATTCTTGGACCGGAGTCTTAGACTAGCATTGCACTGATTCCTGGAATTCTCATTAAGAATTTTGATGTTTTCACTTAATTTTCGAAAAACACAAAAAAAAAATTTAGAAAATCATAAAAACCAAAAATATTTCTTGCTTGAGTCTAGTGTCTCATCTTAAGTTTGGTGTCAATTGCATGCATTCATTCTTGTGTCTTAAGGATCTTCAAGTAATTCTTGATGATTTCTTACTCTGATCTTTGAATTCTCTTGACTTGAGTGTTTATGTGTCTCATGTAGTGTCAGTAGTATACAAACTGCTAAGTTTGGTGTCTTGCATGCATTGTTATTTGATTCTTGTTGCATTTTGATTATTAAAAATCCAAAAATATTTTTAATTTGTGTCTTTTCAAGTCAATAACACAAAGAATTGAAGATTCAGAACATACTGCAGAGGAATTATACAGAAAAAGCTGAGCATTTGAAAATGCCCAGTGAAGAAGACAGACTAGCGTTTAAACGCCAGCCAGGGTACCTGGTTGGGCGTTTAACGCCCAAAAAGGGTGCATTTTGGGCGTTAAACGCCAGAATGGATACCATTCTGGGCGTTTAACGCCAGGATGGTGCTAGGGGGAAGATTTTGTTTTCAAAATCAATTTTTTTCAAGTTTTCAAAGTTTTTCAAAATCAAATCTTTTTCAAATCATATCTTTTCAATCAAATGTTTTCAAAATCAATTTCTTTCCTTCTTCAAAGATACTTACTAACAATTAATGATTTGATTGAACATTTTTTGCCTTTTCTGTTGAGGAAGGTTTTATGCTTGAATCATATCTTTTCTTGTTAGGAAAGTCATTAATTTTTAAAATCAAATCTTTTCAAAATTGTTTTTAAATCATATCTTCTCAATCACATCTTTTTAAAACCAATCATATTTTTTAATCACATCTTTTTCAAAATAAGTTTTCAATCAAATCTTTTTAACTTCTAATTTTAAAATCTTTTTCAAAAATCATTTGATTTCTTTTCCACTATTATTTTCGAAAATCAATTAAGTGTTTTTCAAAATGTTTTCAAAATCTTTTACTTAATTTTCGAAAATTCTCTTCCCTCCTTCTCACATCCTTCTATTTATGGAGTACCACTCTTTCTCAATGCACAATTCGAACCTTATCTAATTAAAGTTCGAATTCTTCTTCTCCTTCTTCTTTCTATTTCTCTTCTCCTCTGACACCTCAAGGAATCTCTATACTGTGACATAGAGGATTCCACATTTTCTTGTTCTCTTATCTTTCATATGAGCAGGAGCAGAGACAAGGGCATTCTTGTTGAAGCTGACCCTGAACCCGAAAGGACCTTGAAGAGAAAGCTAAGAGAAGCCAAAGCACAACTCTCTTTAGAGGACCTGACCGAATTCTTCAAAGAAGAAGAAGACATGGCAGCCGAAAACAACAATAATGCAAACAATGCAAGGAAGGTGCTGGGTGACTTTACTGCACCTACTCCCGACTTCTATGGGAGAAGCATCTCTATCCCTGCCATTGGAGCAAACAACTTTGAGCTTAAACCTCAATTAGTTTCTCTAATGCAACAGAATTGCAAGTTCCATGGACTTCCAATGGAAGATCCTCATCAGTTCTTAGCTAAATTCTTGCAAATCTGTGACACAGTCAAGACTAATGGGGTAGACCCTGAGGTCTATAGACTGATGCTATTCCCTTTTGCCGTAAGAGACAGAGCTAGAATATGGTTGGACTCACAACCTAAAGAAAGCCTGGATTCTTGGGAAAAGCTAGTCAATGCCTTCTTGGCAAAGTTCTTTCCACCACAAAGATGGGGTAAGCTTAGAGTGGAAGTCCAAACCTTCAGACAGAAGGATGGAGAATCCCTCTATGAAGCTTGGGAAAGATACAAACAATTAATCAGAAAATGTCCTTCTGACATGCTTTCTGAATGGAGCATCATAGGTATTTTCTATGATGGTCTCTCTGAACTGTCCAAGATGTCTTTGGATAGCTCTACTGGAGGATCTCTTCATCTGAAGAAGACGCCTACAGAGGCTCAAGAGCTCATTGAGATGGTTGCAAATAACCAATTCATGTACACTTCTGAAAGGAATCCTGTGAACAATGGGACTAGTCAGAAGAAAGGAGTTCTTGAGATTGACACTCTGAACGCCATTTTGGCTCAGAATAAAATATTGACTCAACAAGTCAATTTGATTTCTCAAAGTCTGTCTGGAATGCAAAATGCACCAAGCAGTACTAAGGAGGCTTCATCTGAGGAAGAAGCTTATGATCCTGAGAACCCTTCAATGGAAGAGGTGAATTACCTAGGAGAACCCTATGGTAACACCTATAATTCTTCATGGAGAAATCACCCAAATATCTCATGGAAGAATCAAGAGAGACCTCAACAAGGTTTCAATAATAATGGTGGAAGAAACAGGTTTAACAATGGCAAACCTTTTCCATCATCTTCTCAGCAAAAGACAGAGAATCCTAAGCAGAACCCCTCTGACTTAGCAACCATGGTCTCTGATCTAATTAAAACCACTCAGAGTTTCATGAATGAAACAAGGTCCTCCATTAGGAATTTGGAAGGACAAGTGTGACAGCTGAGCAAGAAAGTTACTGAACTCCCTCCAAGTACTCTCCCAAGCAACACAGAAGAAAATCCAAAAGGAGAGTGCAAAGCCATCAATATGGCCGAATTGGGAGAGGATAGAGAGGAAGTGAACGCCACTGAGGAAGACCTCAATGGGTGTGCACTAGCCTCCAATGAGTTCCCCAATGAGGAACCATGGGAATCTGGGACTCAAAATGAGACCATAGAGATTCCATTGGACTTACTTCTGCCTTTCATGAGCTCTGATGAGTATTCTTCCTCTGAAGAGGATGAGTATGTCACTGAAGAGCAAGTTGCTAAATACCTTGGAGCAATCATGAAGCTAAATGACAAGTTATTTGGAAATGAGACTTGGGAGGATGAACCTCCTTTGCTCACCAAAGAGCTGGATGACTTGTCTAGGCAGAAATTACCTCAAAAGAGACAAGATCCTGGGAAGTTTTTCATACCTTGTACCATAGGCACCATGACCTTCAAGAAGGCTCTGTGTGACTTAGGGTCAAGTGTAAACCTCATGCCTCTCTCAGTAATGGAGAAGCTAAGGATCTTTGAGGTACAAGCTGCAAAAATCTCACTAGAGATGGCAGACAACTCAAGAAAACAAGCTCATGGACTTGTAGAGAATGTTCTGGTAAAGGTGGAAGACCATTACATTCCTACTGATTTCATAGTCCTAGAGACTGGGAAGTGCATGGATGAAACCATCATCCTTGGCAGACCCTTCCTAGCCACAGCAAAGGCTGTGATTGATGTTGATGGAGGTGAACTGATCATTCAAATGAATGAAGAATCCTTTGTGTTTAAGGCTCAAGGATATCCCTCTGTCACCATAGAGATGAAGCATGAAGAGCTTCTCTCAAATCAGAGTCAAGAAAAGCCCCCACAGTCAAACTCTAAGTTTGGTGTTGGGAGGCCACAACCAAACTCTAAGTTTGGTGTTGAACCCCCACATTCAAACTCTAAGTTTGGTGTTGGGAGGTTCCAACATTGCTCTGAGTATCTGTGAGGCTCCATGAGAGCCCTCTGTCAAGCTACTGACATTAAAGAAGCGCTTGTTGGGAGGCAACCCAATGATTATAATTTATATAGTTTCTTTTGTTATTTTATGTTTTTTGTAGTTTGATGATCATAAGAAGTCACAAAATCCATTGAAAAAGCAAAAACAAAATGAAAAACAGGAAGAAAAACAGCACACCCTGGAGGAAGATGTTGCTGGCGTTCAAACGCCAGTAAACCTAGCAGTTGGGCGTTTAACGCCCAGTCTGGCACCATTCTGGGCGTTTAACGCCAGAAAGGGGCACCAGACTGGCGTTAAACGCCAGAAAAGGGCAAGAACCTGGCGTTAAACGCCAGGAATGGGCACCAGCCCAGCGTTTAACGCCAGAAATGGCTCAAAACGTGATTTTGAGCAACATTTGGTGCAGGGATGACTTTTCCTTGACACCACAGGATCTGTGGACCCCACAGGATCCCCACCAACCCCACCACCACTCTCTCTCTTCTTCCCCCATTCACCAATCACCTCAATACCTCTTCCCCAAAACCCCTTCACCTATCAAATCCCATCTTTCTCTTCACCACTCACATCCATCCTTCATAAAACCCCACCAACCTCACCCTTCAAATTCAAACCACTTTCCCTCCCAAACCCACCCAATATGGCCGAACCCCATTTCCCCTCTCTCCTATAAATACCCTTCTTCACTCCTTCATTTTCACACAACCAAAACACCACTTCTCCCCCTCTTTGGCCGAATACACCACCATCTCCCTCTTCCTCATTTCTTCTTCTTCTACTCTCTTCTTTCTTCTTTTGCTCGAGGACGAGCAAACATTTTAAGTTTGGTGTGGTAAAAGCGTTGCTTTTCATTTTTCCATAACCATTATGGCATCCAAGGCCGGAGAAACCTCTAGAAAGAGGAAAGGGAAGGCAAAAGCTTCCACCTCCGAGTCATGGGAGATGGATAGGTTCATCTCAAGGGTGCATCAAGACCACTTCTATGAAGTTGTGGCCTTGAAGAAGGTGATCCCTGAGGTCCCCTTTTCACTCAAAAAGGGTGAATATCCGGAGATCCGCCATGAGATCCAAAGAAGAGGTTGGGAAGTACTTACCAACCCCATTCAACAAGTTGGAATCTTGATGGTTCAAGAGTTCTATGCCAATGCATGGATCACCAAGAGCCATGATCAAAGTATGAACCCGGATCCAAAGAATTATCTTACTATGGTTCGGGGGAAATACTTGGATTTTAGTCCGGAAAGTGTGAGGGTGGCGTTCAACTTGCCTATGATGCAAGGAGATGAACATCCTTACACAAGAAGGGTCAACTTTGATCAAAGGTTGAACCAAGTCCTCACAATCATATGTGAAGAGGGCGCACAATGGAAGAGAGATTCAAGAGGCAAGCCGGTTCAATTGAGAAGGCATGACCTCAAACCCGTGGCTAGAGGATGGCTGGAGTTTATCCAACGCTCAATCATTCCCACTAGCAACCGGTCCGAAGTTACTTTAGACCGGGCCATCATGATCCATAGCATCATGATTGGAGAAGAAGTGGAAGTTCATGAGGTTATAGCCCAAGAACTCTACAAGGTGGCGGATAAGTCCTCTACCTTGGCAAGGTTAGCCTTTCCTCACCTCATTTGTCACCTCTGTTATTCAGTTGGAGTTGACATAGAGGGAGACATCACCATTGATGAGGATAAGCCCATTACCAAGAAAAGGATGGAGCACACAAGAGACCCCTCTCATCATGAGATCCCTGAGATGCCTCAAGGGATGCACTTTCCTCCACAAAACTATTGGGAGCAACTAAACACCTCCCTAGGAGAATTGAGTTCCAACATGGGACAACTAAGGGTGGAGCACCAAGAACACTCCATTCTCCTCCATGAAATAAGAGAAGATCAAAGAATCATGAGAGAGGAGCAACAAAGGCAAGGAAGAGACATTGAGGAGCTCAAGCACTCCATAGGACCTTCAAGAGGAAGGAAGAGCCGCCATCACTAAGGTGGACCCGTTCCTTGATTTCCTTGTTCTTTATTCTTCTGTTTTTCGAATTTTAGTGCTTATGTTTATCCATGTTTGTGTCTTATGATCATTAGTGTCTTAGTGTCTATGCCTTAAAGTTATGAATGTCCTATGAATCCATCACCTTTCTTAAATAAAAACGTGCTTAATTGAAAAGAAAAAGAATTGCATGAATTTTGAATTTTATAACAGTTTAATTATTTTGATGTGGTGGCAACACTTTTGTTCTCTGAATGTATGCTTGAACAGTGCATATGTCTTTTGAATTTGTGGTTCATGAATGTTGGCTCTTGACAGAATGACGAAAAAGGAGACATGTTACTGAGGATCTGAAAAATCATAAAAATGATTCTTGAAGCAAAAAAAAGCAGTGAACACAAAAAAAAAAGAGAAGCAAAAAGCAAACGAAAAAAAAAAGAGAAAGAAGAAAAGAGAAAGAGAAAGAAAGAAATAAAGTTGTGATCCAAGGCAATAAGAGTGTGCTTAAGAACCCTGGACACCTCTAATTGGGGACTCTAGCAAAGCTGAGTCACAATCTGAAAAGGTTCACCCAATTATGTGTCTGTGGCATGTATGTATCCAGTGGTAATACTGGAAGACAGAGTGCTTTGGGCCACAGCCAAGACTCAATAAAGTAGCTGTGTTCAAGAATCATCATACTTAACTAGGAGAATCAATAACACTATCTGGATTCTGAGTTCCTAAAGAAGCCAATCATTCTGAGTTCCAAAGGATAAAGTGAGATGCCAAAACTATTCAGAGGCAAAAAGCTAAAAGCCCCGCTCATCTAATTAATACTGATCTTCATAGATGTTTTTGGAGTTCATTGTATATTCTCTTCTTTTTATCTTATTTGATCTTTAGTTGCTTGGGGACAAGCAACAATTTAAGTTTGGTGTTGTGATGAGCGGATAATTTGTACGCTTTTTGGCATTGTTTTTAGTATGTTTTTAGTAGTTTTAGTTGAGTTCTTAGTATATTTTTATTAGTTTTTAGTTAAAATTCACTTTTCTGGACTTTACTATGAGTTTATGTGTTTTTCTGTGATTTCAGGTATTTTCTGGCTGAAATTGAGGGACCTGAGCAAAAATCTGATTCAGAGACTGAAAAGGACTGCAGATGCTGTTGGATTCTGACCTCCCTGCACTCGAAGTGGATTTTCTGGAGCTACAGATACCCAATTGGCGCGCTCTCAGCGGCGTTGGAAAGTAGACATCCTGAGCTTTCCAGCAATATATGATAGTCCATATTTTGCCCAAGATTTGATGGCCCAAACCGGCGTTCAAAGTCACCTACAGAAATTCCAGCGTTAAACGCCGGAACTGGCACCTAATTGGGAGTTAAACGCCCAAACTGGCATAAAAGCTGGCGTTTAACTCCAAGAGAAGTCTCTACACGAAAATGCTTCATTGCTCAGCCCAAGCACACACCAAGTGGGCCCGGAAGTGGATTTTTATGTCATTTACTCATCTCTGTACACCCTAGGCTACTAGTTTTCTATAAGTAGGACCTTTTACTATTGTAAGAGATATGGAGAGTCTTTTGATCATGTTTTGATGATTGAACTCACTTTGGGAGGCTGGCCATTCGGCCATGCCTAGACCTTGTTCTTATGTATTTTCAACGGTGGAGTTTCTACACACCATAGATTAAGGTGTGGAGCTCTGCTGTACCTCGAGTGTTAATGCAATTACTATTGTTCTTCTATTCAATTCCGCTTGTTCTTTGTCCAAGATATCACTTGTTCTTCAATCTGATGAAGGTGATGATTGACACTCATCATCATTCTCACCTATGAACAAGGTGACTGACAACCATTCTTGTTCTACAAGCATCTGAGGCTTAGTGAATATCTCTTGGATTTCTGATTGCATGATGCATGGTTGATCGCCTGACAACCGAGTGCTCGCCTGACAAACGAGCCAACCATTCTGTGAGATCAGAGTCTTCGTGGTATAGGCAAGAACTGATGGCGGCATTCAAGAGAATCCGGAAGGTCTAACCTTGTCTGTGGTATTCTGAGTAGGATTCAATGATTGAATGACTGTGACGTGCTTCAAACTTGTAACCTGCTGGGCGTTAGTGACAGACACAAAAGAGGGATTCTATTCCAGTAGGAGCGAGAACCAACCGGTGATTGGCCGTACTATGACAGAGTGCGTGAGCATTAGCTTTCACTACGAGGATGGGAGGTAGCCACTGACAACGGTGAAACCCTACACGAGCTTGCCATGGAAAGGAGTAAGAAGGACTGGATGAAGGCAGTAGGAAAGCAGAGAGACGGAAGGGAAGGCACCTTCATACGCTTGTCTGAAGCTCTCACCAATGATATACATAAGTATCTCTATCTTTATCTTTTATGTTATTTTCGTTCATCACCATATCCATTTGAGTCTGTCTGACTAAGATTTACAAGATGACCATAGCTTGCTTCATACCACCAATCTCCGTGGGATCGACCCTTACTCGCGTAAGGTTTATTACTTGGACGACCCAGTGCACTTGCTGGTTAGTTGTGCGAAGTTGTGTTTATGCCATGGTATTGAGCACCAAGTCTTTGGAGCCATTACTAGGGATTATTTATGTTTTGAAAAGTATTGTTTAATGCAATTACTATTGTTCTTCTATTCAATTCCGCTTGTTCTTTGTCCAAGATATCACTTGTTCTTCAACTTGATGAATGTGATGATCCGTGACACTCATCATCATTCTCACTCATGAACAAAGTGACTGACAACCACTCTTGTTCTACAAGCATCAAAGGCTATAGTGTTTATCTCTTGGATTCCTGATACACGATGCATGGTTGATCGCCTGACAACCGAGTGCTCGTCTGACAAACGAGCCAGCCATTCCGTGAGATCAGAGTCTTCGTGGTATAGGCGAGAACTGATGGCGGCATTCAAGAGAATCCGGAAGGTCTAACCTTGTCTGTGGTATTCTGAGTAGGATTCAATGATTGAATGACTGTGACGTGCTTCAAACTCCTGAAGGCGGGGCGTTAGTGACAGACGCAAAAGAATCACTGGATTCTATTCCGGCCTGATTGAGAACCGACAGATGGATAGCCGTGCCGTGACAGGGTGCGTTGAACATTTCCAATGAGAGGATGGGAGGTAGCCACTGACAACGGTGAAACCCTTGCATGAGCTTGCCATGGAAAGGAGTAAGAAGGATTGGATGAAGACAGTAGGAAAGCAGAGAGACGGAAGGGAAGGCATCTTCATTCGCTTATCTGAAGCTCTCACCAATGATATACATAAGTATCTCTATCTTTATCTTTATGCTTTATTCGTTTATCACTATACCCATTTGAGTCTGCCTGACTGAGATTTACAAGGTGACCATAGCTTGCTTCATACCACCAATCTCCGTGGGATCGACCCTTACTCGCGTAAGGTTTATTACTTGGACGACCCAGTGAACTTGCTGGTTAGTTGTGCGAAGTTGTGTTTATGCCATGGTATTGAGCACCAAGTTTTTGGGATTCATTACCGGGGATTGTTTTGTGTAAAAGTATTGATCACAATTTCGTGCACCACTTACCATCCCCAAACTAATGGGCAAGCCGAGGTGTCAAACAGAGAAATTAAACGTATCTTGCAAAAGATAGTAAAGCCTCACAGAAAAGACTAAAGCACCAGACTTTAAGATGCACTGTGGGCATATAGAACAGCATACAAGACACCCATTGGGATGAGTCCCTTCCGCTTAGTTTATGGAAAAGCTTGTCATCTCCCTGTTGAAATCAAACACAGAGCCTTCTGGGCAGTTAAAGAGTGCAACATGGGAATTGAGGATGCTGGAGCTGAAAGAAAGTTGCAACTGCAGGAACTGGAGAACCTTCGCCTAGAAGCTTATGAGAACTTCAGAATATACAAGGAAAAGATGAAAGCTGTGCATGATCAAAACATCAAGAAGAGAGAGTTCCAACCTGGAGATTTTGTTCTCCTTTACAAATCTCGACTGAGGCTCATGCCCGGTAAGTTGAGATCAAAATGGGAAGGTCCATACAGAATAGAGAAGGCTGAACCGTACGGAGTTTATCACCTAAGCCATCCTTCCAGTTCTGAACTTATTAAGGTTAATGGACACTGCCTGAAGCTATACCATGGTGAGAAGGTGCAGAAGAGCAAGGAGCTTGAGATCTTCCGCCTGGAAGATCCCTACATAGCAAGAAATTGAGCTAGTGAAGCGTCTAACTTACGGACGTTAAAGCAAAGTGCTTGGTGGGAGACAACCCACCGCGGTATGATCGTTCTTTTCTTCACTTTTAGTTTTTCTTCTTTAAATAACTCTTCTCTTTATTAGTGCTTTCGTACTCTTTCAATTACATGTCTTTATCTTTCTTAAAATAAATAAATAAATAAATAAATAAATAAATAAATAAATAAATAAATAAATAAATAAATAAAATAAAAAATAAAAAATTTTCACCGCGCGACGTGATGAGCGGATATTTTATACGCTTTTTGGGGGTAATTTCATGTAGATTTTAGCATGTTTTAATTGGTTTTTAGTAGAATATTATTAGTTTTTAGGCAAAAATCATATTTCTGGACTTTACTATGAGTTTATGTGTTTTTCTGTGATTTCAGGTATTTTCTGGCTGAAATTGAGGGAGCTGAGCAAAAATCGGAGTTAGGCTGAAAAAGGATTGCTGAAACTGTTGGATCCTGACCTCCCTACACTCGAAATGGATTTTCTGGAGCTACAGGAGTCCAATTGGCGCGCTCTCAATGGCGTTGGAAAGTAGACATCCAGGGCTTTCCAGCAATATATAATAGTCCATACTTTGCGCGAAGATAGACGACGTAACTTAGCGTTGAACGCCAAGTACATGCTGCTGTCTGGAGTTAAACGCCAGAAACACGTCATGATCCGGAGTTGAACGCCCAAAATACGTTATAACTTGGAGTTGAACTCCAAGAAAGGCCTCAATTCGTGGATAGCTTCAGTCTCAGCCCCAGCACACACCAAGTAGGCCCCAGAAGTGGATTTCTGCACCAATTATCTTAGTTTACTCATATTTTGCAAACCTAGGTTACTAGTTGACTATTTAAACAACTTTTAGAGAATTATTTTGTACCTCATGACATTTTCATATCTGAATTATATACACTTTGACGGCATGAGTCTCTAAACTCCATTGTTGGGGGTGAGGAGCTCTGCAGCGTCTCGATGAATTAATGCAATTGTTTCTATTTCACTCAAACGTGTGTATGGTCCGATCTAAGATGTTTATTCGCGCTTAATTATGAAGGAGGTGATGATCTGTGACACTCATCACCTCCCTCAATCCATGAACGTGTGCCTGACAAACACCTCCGTTCTACATCAGACTGAATGAGCTTCTCTTAGATTCCTTAATCAGAATCTCCGCGGTATAAGCTAGAATTGATGGCGGCCACTCTTGAGAATCCGGAAGGTCTAAACCTTGTCTGTGGTATTCCGAGTAGGATTCAAGGATTGAATGGCTGTGACGCGCTTCAAACTCGCGATTGCTGGGCGTGATGACAAACGCAAAAGGATCAATGGATCCTATTCCAACATGATCGAGAACCAACAGCTGATTAGCCGTGCTGTGACAGAGCACCTGGACCGTTTTCACTGAGAGGATGGGAGGTAGCCACTGACAATAGTGACACCCTACATACAGCTTGCCGTAGACGTGCTTTACAAACAATTGAGTTGAATATTACATTGCAGAAATTCAGAGGACAAAGCATCTCCAAAACTCCAACATATTTCTCATTACTGCACAACAAGTAACGATTTTATTCTCTTTTATTTTTCCAATCTAATAATTCCAACTGATAATTTTAATTAATATCCTGACAAAGAATAATAAAATAAACATAGCTTGCTTCAAACCAATAATCTCTGTGGGATCGACCCTTACTCACGTAAGGTATTATTTGGACGACCCAGTGCACTTGCTGGTTAGTTGTGCGAAGCTGTGTTAAATAGTCCATTAATATTGGCCACAGAATTTCGTGCACCAAGTTTTTGGCGCCGTTGCCGGGGATTATTCGAGTTTGAACAACTAAAGGTTTATTTTATTTCTTAGATTAGGAAGAATTTATCCTTTTTTTTTACTAGAATTGCATCTTCTATTATACCCTTTTAAAAAAATTTTTCAAAAATATTATTTTTCTTTATTAATTGTTAATTTTCGTGAGTCTAGTGTCTTGTTCTAAGTTTGGTGTCAATTGCATCTTTTATATTTTTCTTTAAATTTTCGAACTTGTGCTCTTTGTTCTTCAGTGATCTTCAAGTGTTCTTGTTTATTTTTCTTGTTTGATCTTGAGTTTTTTCTTGTTTTATGTCTTTTCTTGTTTTTCTTGTGCTTTTTCAAAATATTAGTTTTCAAAAATAATTTTTCTTGATTTAATCTTGTGCCAAACTTTAAGTTTGGTGTTTTCTTGTTAATATTTTCATAATTTTCGAAAATTTTATTAAAGTTTTCTAAAAATTTTAAGTTTGGTGTTCTTCCTTTTGTTCTTGGTGTTCTTGTGAATCTTCAAGGTGTTCTTGAGTTTTTTTTTCTTGTGTCTTGTTCTTAAAATTTTTAAGTTTGGTGTTCCTTGGTATTTTCCCTCCAAAATTTTCGAAAATAAGGAGCATTAGATCTAAAAATTTTAAGTCTTGTGTCTTTTATGTGTTTTTTCTCTTTCATCATAAAATTCAAAATTCAAAAAAAAATATCTTTTCTAACTAATTTTAAAACTACATTTTCGAAATTTTTATATAAAATTCAGATTTCAATTTCAAATTTTTTTCGAAAAATTTTCACAAAATATTTTCAAATTTTTTATATATTCCGTTTTTATTTATTCCACTTCTATAAAATAAATAATATCAACATTCATATCATCTCCCTTGTTCCATCATGGAATTAAGTGGAAATGAACAGTCCAGGATGACTCTGGGGTCATATGCTAACCCCACTACTGCTTCATATGGGAGTAGTATCTGTATACCCTCCATTGGAGTTAGTAGCTTTGAGTTGAATCCTCAGCTCATTATCATGGTGTAGCAAAACTGCCAGTATTCCGGTCTTCCACAGGAAGAACCTACAGAGTTTCTGGCACAATTTTTGCAAATTGCTGACACAGTACATGATAAGGAAGTAGATCAGGATGTCTACAGATTATTACTGTTTCCATTTGCTGTAAAAGATCAAGCTAAGAGGTGGTTAAATAACCAACCTAAGAACAGCATAAAGACATGGAAACAGCTGTCAGAAAAATTCCTGAATCACTATTTCCCTCCAAAACGGATGACACAGCTAAGGCTAAGCATCCAAGGCTTCAAACAAGGAGATAATGAATCCCTTTATGATGCCTGGGAGAGATACAGAGAGATGCTAAGAAAATGCCCCTCTGAAATGTTTTCAGAGTGGGAGCAATTAGACATCTTCTACTATGGGCTTACAGAAAAAGCTCAGATTTCTCTAGACCACTCAGCTGGTGGATCTATACATATGAGAAAAACAATTGAAGAAGCTCAAGAGCTTATTGATACAGTTGCCAGAAATCAGCATCTGTACCTAAGTAGTGAATCTTCTATGAAAGAAGAAGCTAAAACAGTAACTGCTGAGCTCAGTCCTGTAGATCAGGCTAATGAATTCAATCAGCAATTAGACTTTCTAACTCAGCAGCTAGCCGAATTCAAAGAAATATTACAGGAAACAAGAATGGCCAACAGGAATATGGAAGTACAGTTAAAGCGAACAGAAAAGCAACTGTCAAAACAAATAGCAGAAGAATGCCAAGCAGTTCAATTAAGAAGTGGAAAAACATTAAACACTTCACTTCAAAACAGCAGGAAGCCAAGAAATGAACAAATGGCTACTCAAAATCCCTCTGAGGACAATCAGAGCCCAGAGAGGAATAATGCTGGCACTGAACGCCCAGCCCATGCTCATTCCTGGCGTCCAACGCCAGAAACAAGCATGAATCCGGCGTTGAACGCCCAAAGGGAGCATAGTTCTGGCGTTCAGACGCCAGTAACAAATAGGGAGGTGGCGTCTAATGCCACTCCAGCTTCCACCCCTGGCATTCAAATGCCAGTGGGGGATCAGTCACATACAAGTGCTGATAACAACCCTTCTAAAAAGGCTTCCCAACCCACTTCTGTAGGTAATAAACCTGCAGCAACTAAGGTTGAGGAATATAAAGCCAAAATGCCTTATCCTCAAAAACTCCGCCAAGTGGAACAGGATAAGCAATTTGCCTGCTTTGCAGACTATCTCAGGACTCTTGAAATAAAGATTCCGTTTGCAGAAGCACTTGAGCAAATACCCTCTTATGCTAAGTTCATGAAAGAGATCTTAAGTCATAAGAAGGATTGGAGGGAAACTGAAAAAGTTTACCTCACTGAAGAATGCAGTGCAGTCATTCTGAAAAGCTTACCTGAGAAGCTTAAAGATCCTGGAAGCTTTATGATACCATGCACATTAGAGGGTACTTGTACCAAGCAAGCTTTATGTGATCTTGGGGCAAGTATCAACCTCATACCTGCATCTACTATCAGAAAGCTTGGTTTAACTGAAGAAATCAAACCCACCAGGATATGTCTTCAACTTGCTGATGGCTCCATTAAATACCCATCAGGCGTGATTGAAGACATGATTGTCAAGGTTGGGCCATTCGCCTTTCCTACTGACTTTGTGGTGCTGGAAATGGAGGAGAACAAGAGTGCAACTCTCATTCTAGGAAGACCTTTCCTAGCAACTGGCCGAACCCTCATTGACGTCCAAAAAGGGGAAGTAACCCTGAGAGTCAATGAGGAGGAGTTCAAGTTGAATGTTGTTAAAGCCATGCAACATCCTGACACCCCAAATGACTGCATGAGTGTTGATCTCATTGACTCTCTGGTAAGAGAGGTCAATATGGCTGAGAGTCTCGAATCAGAGCTAGAGGACATCTTTAAAGATGTTCAGCCTGATTTGGAGGAATCAGAGAGAATAATAGAACCTCTGAAAATCCCTCAGGAAGAGGAGAAACCTCCTAAACCCGAGCTCAAACCACTACCACCATCCCTGAAATATGCATTTCTGGGAGAAGGTGATACCTTTCCTGTAATCATAAGCTCTACCTTAGAGCCACAGGAAGAGGAAGCACTAATTCAAGTGCTAAGGACACACAAGACAGCTCTTGGGTGGTCCATCAGTGATCTCAAGGGCATTAGCCCAGCCAAATGCATGCACAAGATCCTACTAGAGGGTGACGCCAAGCCAGTGGTTCAACCACAAAGGCGGTTGAACCCAGCCATGAAGGAGGTGGTGCAGAAGGAGGTCACTAAGTTACTAGAGGCTGGGATTATTTATTCTATTTCTGATAGCCCCTGGGTAAGCCCTGTCCAGGTTGTCCCTAAGAAAGGTGGCATGACAGTGGTTCACAATGAAAAAAATGAACTGGTTCCTACAAGAACAGTTACAGGGTGGCGTATGTGTATTGATTACAGAAGGCTCAATACAGCCACCAGAAAGGATCACTTTCCTTTACCATTCATAGACCAGATGTTAGAAAGACTAGCAGGTCATGAATACTACTGCTTCCGGGATGGATATTTAGGTTATAATCAAATTGCAGTAGATCCTCAGGATCAGGAGAAAACGGCATTCACATGCCCATCTGGAGTATTTGCATACAGAAGGATGCCATTTGGCCTGTGCAATGCACCTGCAACCTTTCAGAGGTGCATGCTCTCAATTTTCTCTGATATGGTGGAAAAATTTCTGGAAGTCTTCATGGATGACTTTTCAGTGTTTGGAGACTCATTCAGCTCCTGCCTTAACCATTTAGCACTTGTTCTAAAGAGATGCCAAGAGACTAACCTGGTTTTAAACTGGGAAAAATGTCACTTTATGGTGACTGAAGGAATTGTCCTTGGGCACAAAATCTCGAATAAGAGAATAGAGGTGGATCAAGCTAAGGTAGAGATAATTGAAAAATTACCACCACCTGCCAATGTTAAGGCAATCAGAAGCTTTTTGGGGCATGCAGGATTCTATAGGAGGTTTATTAAGGATTTTTCAAAAATTGCCAAACCTCTGAGCAACCTGCTAGCTGCTGACACGCCATTTATCTTTGATAAAGAGTGTCTGCAGGCATTTGAGACTCTGAAAGCTAAATTGGTCACAGCACCAATCATCTCTGCACCAGACTGGACATTACCATTCGAATTGATGTGTGATGCCAGTGACCATGCCATTGGTGCAGTATTGGGACAAAGGCATGACAAGCTTCTACACGTCATTTACTATGTCAGCCGTGTTCTAAATGACGCACAGAAGAATTACACAACCACAGAAAAAGAGCTACTTGCAGTGGTTTACGCCATTGACAAATTTAGATCTTATTTAGTAGGATCAAAAGTGATTGTGTACACTGATCATGCTGCTCTTAAATATCTACTCACAAAGCAGGATTCAAAACCCAGACTTATAAGATGGGTGTTGCTTCTGCAAGAGTTTGATATAGAGTTAAGAGACAAAAAAGGAACAGAAAACCAAGTGGCAGATCACCTGTCCCGAATAGAACCAGTAGAAGGGGCGTCCCTCCCTCTCACTGAGATCTCTAAAACCTTTCCGGATGAGTAACTCTTTGCCATCCAGGAAGTGCCATGGCTTGCAGATATCGCAAACTACAAGGCAGTGAGATTCATACCCAAAGAGTACAGTAGGCTGCAATCAAAGAAATTGATCACAGATGCAAAGTACTATCTTTGGGATGAACCATATCTCTTCAAGAGATGTGCAGACGGAGTAATCCGTAGATGTGTGCCTAAGGAAGAAGCACAGAAGATTCTATGGCACTGCCATGGATCACATTATGGAGGACATTTTGGAGGTGAGCGAACAGCCACAAGAGTCCTCCAATGTGGCTTCTACTGGCCTACTCTCTATAAAGATTCCCGAGCATTTGTACTTAATTATGACAGTTGCCAAAGATCTGGAAATCTGCCTCACAGTTATGCCATGCCTCAGCAAGGGATCTTGGAGATTGAGTTGTTTGATGTATGGGATATTGACTTTATGGGACCCTTCCCACCATCATACTCAAACACTTATATTCTGGTGGCATTGGATTATGTATCCAAATGGGTGGAAGCTATTGCAACACCCACCAATGACACTAAAACAGTGTTAAAATTCCTCCAGAAATACATCTTCAGTAGATTTGGTACCCCTAGAGTATTAATCAGTGATGGGGGCAGTCATTTCTGCAATAAACAGCTTTACTCTGCTTTGGTTCGTTATGGAGTTAGCCATAGGGTAGCTACTCCATATCACCCACAGACTAATGGGCAAGCTGAAGTCTCAAATAGAGAACTCAAAAGAATCCTGGAACGGACTGTAATTAACCGTAGAAGGGATTGGGCAAGGAGCTTGGATGACGCTCTGTGGGCATACAGAACAGCATTCAAGACCCCTATAGGGACCTCTCCATACCAGCTTGTGTATGGAAAGGCATGTCACTTGCCAGTGGAACTGGAACATAAGGCCTACTGGGCAACCAGATTCCTAAACCTTGATGCCAAGTTAGCTGGAGAAAAACGATTGCTTCAGTTAAATGAGCTAGAGGAATTTAGACTCAATGCTTTCGAGAATGCAAAAATTTACAAAGAGAAAGCAAAAAGATGGCATGATAAGAAATTGTTATCCAGAGTCTTTGAGCCGGGGTAGAAAGTTCTGCTATTTAATTCCAGGCTCAAATTATTCCCCGGGAAATTAAAATCCCGGTGGAGAGGTCCATATGTGATTACAAGCGTATCACCATATGGATACGTAGAGCTTCAGGATAATGAATCCAACAAAAAGTTCATTGTTAATGGACAGAGAATTAAACATTATCTTGAAAGTAACTTCGAGCAAGAATGCTCGAAACTGAGACTTGATTAGAGCTCAGTGGTAGTCCAGCTAAAGACAATAAAGAAGCGCTTGCTGGGAGGCAACCTAGCCATTTACAAAGTTTATTTACTAATTAAATAAATTTCCTTTTTTTTTACAGGTATGTGTCCAAGTATCTTCAAGGTAAAATAGCAATGAATTCACAGAGTTACAGGGGAATTTGGAAGTTCACTGGCGAAAAAAAGCCAGTAAGAAACATTTTGGGCGTTGAACGCCCAAAAGAAGCACCCACTGGGCGTTCAACGCCAGTAAGGGTAGCCATCTGGGCGTTAAACGCCAGAAAGAAGCATCTTCTGGGCGTTAAACGCCAGAAAGAAGCACCTTCTGGGTGTTTAACGCCAGATTGACAGCATCCTGGGCGTTCAGAAAAACGCTCAGTGACAAAGGACTTCCTGGCGTTCAACGCCAGAAAGATGCATCAGCTGGGCGTTGAACGCCCAGGAGAAGCAACATTTGGGCGTTAAACGCCCAAAACATGCAGCGTTTGGGCGTTTAACGCCATGATGGTGGGGAGGAGGTAAAATTCATTTTTCTTTACAAATTTTCTAATTTTTATGTTTCAATTCATGATTTCTTACATCAACATGTTTCAAAATGTCACCCTTCAAATCAAATTAGTTTTCTAAGAACCCTAATTTCTAAAATCCTTTTTTTCAAAAATATCAAATATATCTTAATCCATAAAGACATATTGTTTTCCAATCCAATCCAACTCTTTTAAGTTTGTTTTCAAAACTCAATTATCTTTTTAAAATCTTTTTCAAAATTAAAAAATTCAGATTTATCTTTTTAAATATCATTCATATCTTTCTCTTTTTAAAATATATCTTTTTCTTATCATATTTATCTTTTATAAATCATATCTTCTATTTTATCTTTTTCTTATTTTCGAAATTTCCTACCCCCCCTATATATTGAATTCGGCGCCCCTCTCCTCATCACCATTCCACACTTGATCTCCTCCTATCCCTCTCCTTTCTTCTATTTTGCTTGAGGACAAGCAAAGCTCTAAGTTTTGGTGTGTTTATCCGTGATCACAAAAACATACTCATTAAGATCATGGCTCCTAAAGGAAAACAACCCACCCCAAGAGGCAAGAAAGAGAATATTCCAAAGCCACTTTGGAATCAAGGGAAATTCTTAACTAAAGAACATTCAGACCACTACTACAAAATAATGAGTCACAGATCAGTGATCCTGGAAGTCAAATTTGACCTGAAGGAAGATGAATATCCGGAGATCCAAGAGCAAATTCGAAACAGGAACTGGGAATTCCTAGCCAATCTTGAAACGAAAGTGGGAAGGAACATGGTTCAGGAATTCTATGCTAATCTATGGCAGACAGACAGGCAAATAATAATTGGAGCTGCTCTCTATGACCATCGGACCTTAGTCAGAGGAAAGATTGTTCATACCCATCCTGACAAAATCAGGGAGATCTTTAAGCTCCCTCAACTGAAAGATGACTCAGACTCCTTTAATAGGAGAATGATGAGGGTAAATAAAGGTCTGGACAAGATTCTAGAGGATATATGCATCCCTGAAGCCAGATGGACCACCAGCACGATTGGCATCCCAAATCAACTCAAAAGAGAAGATCTCAAACCAGTAGCCAGAGGCTGGCTGGATTTCACTGGGCGTTCCATACTGCCCACCAGCAATCGTTCTGAAGTTACCATTAAAAGAGCAGTGATGATTCACTGCATCATGTTGGGAAAAGAAGTAGAAGTCCATCAACTAATCTCATGTGAACTATACAAAATAGCAAACAGGAATTCCAAGGATGCCAGATTGGCCTATCCAAGCTTAATTTCTATGCTTGGCAAAGATGCCGGAGTGAAGATGGGAATAACAGAGTATATCTCAGTTGAAAGGCCAATCACTAGAATATCAATGGACAGACAACAGCTGCAAGATGATCCAATCAAGAGGAAAGCACAGGAAGTTCTCCCAGAACTTCCTCAATTTAAATATTGGGAACATATTGAAGCATCTATCTCCAAATTGCAAGAAGCTATGGACCAAATAAAGGAAGAACAGAACAATCAAAGTAGCATGCTATCCAAACTGCTTAAGGAACAAGAAGAGCAAGGGCGTGATCTAAGGGAACTGAAGCGCCAAAAATTAATCCTTGAAAAGCACCCCACAGACTAGAGGAACATCTACTTCTCAAAACACAGGTTGTTGAGTTCTAATTTTAGCTTTAACTCTGTGATAGTGTTATTATAGAAATTTACCTTAGGAGATATATAGTAGTAGTAGTAGTAGTAGTAATTAGTATATCTATTCTGGTTTTATTTCCAATTAAGTTATAATTTATTTTTCTCATCATCAGCAGGCATGAATAAAATAGTAGATAATTAGAATCAAGAAGTAATTTTATTTTTTCGAGTTCTTAATAATAAAAATTATAATTAACTATATGTGGTGGCAATACTTTTTGTTCTTTGAATGAAGGCTTGAATAGTGCATAATTTTTATCTTGAATTTTATGAATATTGGCTCCTGAAAGAATGAGAGGAACACGAAAAATATTATTGATGATCTGAAAAATCATGAAATTGATTCTTGAAGCAAGAGAAAGCAATGAAAAAAAAAGGAATAAAAGCCAATAGCCCTTAAAAGCAAAAGGCAAGGGTGAAAAGGATCCAAGGCTTTGAGCATCAGTGGATAGGAGGGCCCAAGGAAATAAAATCCGGGCCTAAGCGGCTAAATCAAGCTGTCCCTAACCATGTGCTTGTGTCATGCAGGTCCAAGTGAAAAGCTTGAGACTGAGTGGTTAAAGTCGTGATCCAAAGCAAAGGAGTGTGCTTAAGAGCTCTGGACACCTCTGGTGCACGAAATTGCAATCACACTTTTGCAATCCCACACAACTAACCAGCAAGTGCACTGGGTCGTCCAAGTAATACCTTACGTGAGTAAGGGTCGATCCCACGGAGATTGTCGGCTTGAAGCAAGCTATGGTTATCTTGTAAATCTTAGTCAGGATATCAGAAATTATCAGGATTGATTGTGAAAAGCAAGAGAACATGAAATAATTACTTGTTTTGCAATAATGGAGATTAGGTTGAGGTTTTGGAGATGCTCTGTCTTCTGAACCTCTGCTTTCCTACTATCTTCTTCTTCAAACACGCAAGGCTCCTTCCATGGCAAGCTGTATGTAGGGTTTCACCGTTGTCAGTGGCTACCTCCGATCCTCTCAGTGGAAATGTTCAACGCACCCTGTCACAGCACGGCTATCCATCTGTCGGTTCTCAATCAGGCCGGAATAGAATCCAGTGATTCTTTTGCGTCTGTCACTAACGCCCCGCCTTCAGGAGTTTGAAGCTTGTCACAGTCATTCAATCATTGAATCCTACTCAGAATACCACAGACAAGGTTTAGACCTTCCGGATTCTCTTGAATGCCGCCATCAATTCTAGCTTATTCCACGAAGATTCTGATTAAAGAATCTAAGAGATATCTACTTAATCTAAGGTAGAACGGAGGTCGTTGTCAGGCACACGTTCATAGTTGAGAATGATGATGAGTGTCACGGATCATCACATTCATCCGGTTTAAGAGCAAGTAATATCTTAGAACGGAAGCAAGCATGATTGAATAAGAAACAGTAGTAATTGCATTAATCCATCAAGACACAGCAGAGCTCCTCACCCCCAACCATGGGGTTTAGAGACTCATGCCGTGGAAGGTACACAAAGAAACGTGTAAAGTGTCATGAGGTACAGATACAATGTCAAAAGATCCTATTAATAGTGAACTAGTAATCTAAGGTTTACAGAAATGAGTAAATGACAGAAAAATCCAATAGTGAACTAGTATCTAAGGTTTACAGAAATGAGTAAATGACAGAAAAATCCACTTCCGGGCCCACTTGGTGTGTGCTTGGGCTGAGCATTGAAGCATTTTCGTGTAGAGGCTCTTTCTGGAGTTAAACGCCAGCTTTTATGCCAGTTTGGGCGTTTAACTCCAATTCCTATGCCAGTTCCAGCGTTAAACACTGGGATTTCTGAAGCTGATTTGCAACGCCGGTTTGGGCCATCTAATCTTGGGCAAAGTATGAACTATTATACATTGCTGGAAAGCCCAGGATGTCTACTTTAAAAACTAATAAAATATACTAAAAACTAACTAAATCATACTAAAACATACTAAAAACAATGCCAAAAAGCGTATAAATTCCGCTCATCACAACACCAAACTTAAATTGTTGCTTGTCCCCAAGCACTGAAAATCAAAGTAGGATAAAAGAAGAGAATATACTATAGACTCCAAAATATCAAGGAAACTCAGCTCCAATTAGATGAGGGACTAGTAGCTTTTGCTTCCGAACAGTTTTGGCATCTCACCTATCCTTTGAAGTTCAGAATGATTGGCATCTATAAGAACTCAGAACTCAGATAGTGTTATTGATTCTCCTAGTTAAGAATAAGATTCTTGAGCATAGCTGTCATGAGTCTTGGCTGTGGCCCAAAGCACTTTGTCTTCCAGTATTACCACCGGATACATACATGCCACAGACACATAATTGGGTGAACCTTTTTAGATTGTGACTCAGCTTTGCTAAAGTCCCCAATTAGAGGTGTCCAGGGTTCTTAAGCACACTCTTTTTGCCTTGGATCACAACTTTATTTCTTTCTTTTTCTTTCCCTTTTTTTCGAATTTTTTTTTTTGAATTCACTGCTTTTCCTTGCTTCAAGAATCAATTTGATGATTTTTCAGATCCTCAATAACAGTTCTCTTTTTCCTTCATTCTTTCAAGAGCCAACAATTTTAACATTCTCAAAACAACAAATTCAAAAGACATATGCACTGTTCAAGCATTCATTCGGAAAACAAAAATTATTGTCACCACATCAAACTAATTCAACTAGTTCAAGGATAATTCGAAATCCTTACTTCTTGTTCTTTGTGATTAAAGCATTTTTCATTTAAGAGAGGTGATGGATTCATAGGACATTCATAGCTTTAAGGCATAAACTTTAAATTTTATTAATTATGAATTAAGAACAAGATTCAAAAATAGATATAAGATGAGACTAGAGAAAAAAAATAGAAAACAAAAAATTTAAATAGGATCCTAATGATAGAGGTTTTCACAGAGTTAGGACTCACAACCTTGATTTGAGAAGTGAAGCTCCCTCAATTGAGGGGAGAACTTTTGGCGTTTCAATCTTGAAGCTCACGCCCTGCTTCTCTTGTTCCTTCAGCACATTTGCAGAGCATGCAGTTCTGATTCTGCTGTTCTTCCTTAAGTTGCTCCATAGTCTCTTGCAACTTGGTGATAGATGCTTCTAGGCTGGCCCAGTAGCCAATTTCAGGAAATTCAGGGAGGAACTCCTGCGCCCTCCTTTTGATAGAGTTGTCTTGCATTTGTCCTTCCATTGACTTCTTGGTGATTGGATGTTCAATGGGTATGAATTCATCTACTCCCATCTTTACCCCAGCCTTTACAGAGCAGGAGATCAAGCTTGGGTAAGCCAGTTTGGCTTCAGTGGAATTCTTATTTGCAATTGTGTAGATCTCACAAGCATCACATGATGAACCTCCACTCTTCTTTCCAAGCATAATGTAATGAATCATCAATGCTCTCTTGATAGTGACCTCAGAACGGTTGCTAGTGGGCAATATGGAACGCCCAATAAAGTCTAGCCAACCTCTTGCAATTGGTTTGAGGTCTCCCCTCTTGAGTTGGTTTGGGACACCCTTTGAATTGGTTATCCACTTAGTTCCAGGGAGGCATATGTCCTCTAGAACTTGATCCAACCCTTTATCTGCTCTCACCATTCTCCTATTAAAGGATTCAGGATCATCTTGCAGTTGAGGCAATTTGAAGATTTCTCTTATTTGTCCAGATGGAAGTACATAACTTTCCTCTGACCATGGTTCTGTAAGTATGGTAAGCGGTTCCAGTCATTCTCTGCTTATCTGTTAGCCACAGATTTGAGTAGAATTCCTGAACCATATTCCTTCCAACCTTTATCTCAGAATTGGTTAGAACTTCCCATCCTCTATTTCGAATTTGCTCTTGGATCCCCGGATATTCATCTTCTTTCAGATCAAATTTACTTCGGGATCACTGACCTCAGACCCATTATTTTGTGATAATGGTCTTCATGTTCTTTGGTTAGAACTTCTCTTGATTCCAAAGATTCTTTGGATATTCTCTTTCTTTCCTCTTAAATTGGTTTTTTCCCTTAGGAGCCATGATCTTGATGAATCTTGGCTTAGTGATCACGGAAAAGCACACCAAACTTAGAGGTTTGCTTGTCCTCAAGCAAAAGAAAGGAAAGAAGAGAGAGAGGAGAAGAGCAAATTCGAATGGTGTGGGAGAATGGTGAGGCCGAACGTGTTTTTATAAGGGGGGAGGAGATTTCGAAAAAAAATTGAAAAGAGATTTGAGAAGATATGTAGAGAATTTGAGAGAAGGGTGAGTTTTTGAACAAGATTTGGGATTGATTTGAGAGAGATTTGAAAGTGATTTGAAAGTGAATGATGAAAGGTTGAAGTGTGTTTATGTAGAAAAGTATGGGTAAGAAAAGGAAAGTTTGAAAAAAATTTGATTGGAAAACAAAATCTTGGTCCCCCACCTTTCTGGCGTTAAACGCCCAGAATGGCACCCATTCTGGCGTTTAACGCCCATTTGTTGCCCATTGTGGGCGTTTAACGCCCAGCCAGGTGCCCTGGCTGGCGTTAAACGCCAGAATCCCCTTTGTCACTGGGCGTTTTTCTAAACGCCCAGGATGCTGCACACCTGGCGTTAAACGCCCAGAATGGTGCCCATTCTGGCATTTAACGCCCAAAATGGCACCTTTACTGGCGTTAAACGCCCAGAATGGTGCCCATTCTGGCGTTTAACGCCCAGAATGCCCCTTACTAGCATTTTTTCGCCAGTAAGCTCTTTTTCTCTGCTTTTTGTGCTGAATCCTTCTGTAACTCTGTGAATTCCTTCATTTTTGATACTTGCCTTTGTAAAAACAAAACATATGACCTGCTAATGACTGGGTTGCCTCCCAGCAAGCGCTTCTTTACTGTCTTTAGCTGGACCTTCCTTGAGAATCACTCAAGTCTCAGTTTTGAGCATTCCTGCTCAAAATTGCTTTCAAGATAATGCTTGATTCTCTGTCCATTAACAATGAACTTTTTGTCAGAATCAATGTCCTGAAGCTCAACATATCCATATGGTGATACTCCTGTAATCACATACGGACCCCTCCACCAGGATTTAAGTTTTCCTGGAAACAATTTGAGCCTAGAGTTGAAGAGCAGAATTTTTTGTCCTGGCTCAAAGACTCTGGTTGACAACTTCTTGTCATGCCACTTCTTTGCCTTTTCCTTATAAATTTTTGCATTTTCAAAGGCATTGAGTCTGAACTCTTCTAGCTCATTTAGCTGGAGCAATCTTTTTTCACCAGCTAACTGAGCATCCATGTTTAGGAATCTGGTTGCCCAGTAGGCTTTATGTTCCAGTTCTACGGGCAGATGACAGGCCTTCCCATACACCAGTTGGTATGGAGAGGTTCCTATAGGAGTCTTGAATGCTGTTCTGTATGCCCACAGAGCATCATCCAAACTCTTTGCCCAATCCTTTCTTCGAGCTATCACAGTCCGTTCTAGGATTCTTTTTAGTTCTCTGTTAGAGACTTCAGCTTGCCCGTTTGTCTGTGGATGATACGGAGTTGCCACCTTGTGGCTAATTCCATATCTGACCACAGCAGAGTATAGCTGTCTATTGCAGAAATGAGTGCCCCCGTCACTGATTAGTACTCTGGGAACACCAAACCTGCTGAAGATGTGTTTCTGGAGGAATTTCAGCACGGTCTTAGTATCATTAGTGGGTGTAGCAATTGCTTCTACCCACTTAGACACATAGTCCACTGCCACCAGAATGTAACTGTTTGAGTATGATGGTGGGAATGGACCCATGAAGTCAATTCCCCATACATCAAACAATTCTATCTCTAATATCCCTTGTTGAGGCATGGCATATCCGTGAGGCAAGTTACCAGCTCTTTGGCAACTGTCACAGTTACGCACAAACTCTCGGGAGTCTTTATAGAGAGTAGGCCAGTAGAAGCCACATTGGAGGACTTTAGTGGCTGTTCGCTTACTTCCAAAATGTCCTCCATACTGTGATCCATGGCAATACCATAGGATCCTTTGTGCTTCTTCTCTGGGTACACATCTGCGGATCATTCCGTCTGCACATCTCTTAAAGAGATATGGCTCATCCCATAGGTAGTACTTGGCATCTGAGATTAATTTCTTTCTTTGCACTCTGTTGTACTCCTGGGGTATGAACCTCACAGCTTTATAGTTTGCAATATCTGCAAACCATGGAGCTTCCTGAATGGCAAAGAGTTGCTCATCTGGGAAAGTCTCAAAGATCTCAGTAGAAGGGAGGGACGCCCCAGCTACTGGTTCTATTCGGGACAGATGATCAGCTACCTGGTTCTCTGTCCCTTTTCTGTCTCTTATTTCTATATCAAACTCTTGCAGAAGCAACACCCATCTTATTAGCCTGGGTTTTGAATCCTGCTTTGTGAGTAAGTATTTAAGAGCAGCATGGTCAGTGTACACAATCACCTTTGATCCCACTAGATAAGATCTAAACTTGTCAATGGCATAGACCACTGCAAGTAATTCTTTTTCTGTGGTTGTGTAATTCTTCTGTGCATCATTTAGAACACGGCTGGCATAATAAATGACGTGCAGAAGCTTGTTATGCCTTTGTCCCAACACTGCACCAATGGCATGGTCACTGGCATCACACATTAATTCAAATGGCAATGTCCAATCTGGTGCAGAGATGACTGGTGCTGTGACCAGCTTAGCTTTCAGGGTCTCAAACGCCTGCTGACACTGTGTGTCAAACACAAATGGTGTGTCAGCAGCTAGCAGGTTACTCAAAGGTTTTGCAATTTTTGAAAAATTCTTTATGAACCTTCTGTAGAATCCTGCATGCCCCAGAAAGCTTCTGATTGCCTTAACATTGGCAGGTGGTGGTAATTTTTCAATTACCTCTACCTTTGCCTTATCCACTTCTATTCCCCTGCTTGAAATTTTGTGCCCAAGGACAATTCCTTCAGTCACCATAAAGTGACATTTCTCCCAGTTTAAAACCAGGTTAGTCTCTTGGCACCTTTTCAGGACAAGTGATAGGTGTTTAAGACAGGAGCTGAATGAGTCTCCATATACTGAGAAGTCGTCCATGAAGACTTCTAGGAATTTCTCCACCATATCAGAGAAGATGGATAACATGCATCTCTGAAAGGTTGCAGGAGCATTACACAGACCAAAAGGCATCCTCCTGTAGGCAAACACGCCAGAAGGGCAGGTAAATGCTGTTTTCTCTTGGTCCTGAGGATCTACTGCAATTTGGTTGTAACCTGAATAGCCATCCAAAAAGCAGTAATAATCATGACCAGCTAGTCTTTCTAGCATTTGGTCTATGAATGGTAAAGGAAAATGATCCTTTCTGGTGGCTGTATTGAGCCTTCTGTAGTCAATACACATACGCCACCCTATGACTGTTCTTGTAGGAACCAGTTCATTTTTTTCATTATGAACCACTGTCATGCCTCCCTTTTTGGGGACAACTTGGACAGGGCTCACCCAGGGGCTATCAGAAATAGGATAAATAATCCCAGCCTCTAGTAATTTAGTGACCTCTTTCTGCACCACCTCCTTCATGGCTGGATTTAGCCTCCTCTGTGGTTGGACCACTGGTTTGGCATTATCCTCCAACAGGATCTTGTGCATGCATCTGGCTGGGCTAATGCCCTTAAGATCACTTATGGACCACCCAAGAGCTGTCTTGTGTGTCCTTAGCACTTGAATCAGTGCTTCCTCTTCCTGTGGATTTAAAGCAGAGCTTATAATCACTGGAAAATTGTCACCTTCTCCCAGAAATGCATACTTCAGGGATGGTGGTAGTGGTTTGAGTTCAGGTTTGGGAGGCTTATCCTCCTCCTGAGGAATTTTCGAAAATTCCTTTGTTTCCTGTGGTTCTTCTTGATCAGGTTGAGCATCCTTGAAGATGTCTTCAAGCTCTGATTCTAGGCATTCAGTCATATTGATCTCTTCCACCAAAGAGTCAATAATGTCAGCGCCCATGCAGTCATTTGGTGTGTCTGGATGCTGCATAGCTTTTACAGCATTCAACTTGAACTCATCCTCATTGACTCTCAGGGTTACTTCCCCTTTTTGTACATCAATGAGAGTTCGTCCAGTTACTAGGAAAGGTCTTCCTAGAATGAGAGTTGCACTTTTGTGCTCCTCCATTTCCAGCACCACAAAGTCAGTTGGAAAGGCAAATGGCCCAACCTTGACAATCATATCCTCTATTATGCCTGATGGATGTTTAATGGAGCATTCAGCAAGTTGGAGGCATATCCGGGTTGGTTTGACTTCTCCAGTCAACCCAAGCTTTCTGATAGTGGATGCAGGTATTAGATTGATGCTTGCTCCAAGATCACATAGGGCTGTCTTGGTACAAGCACCTTCTAATGTGCATGGTATCATAAAGCTTCCTGGATCTTGAAGCTTTTCTGGTAAGCTTTTCAGAATGACTGCACTGCATTCTTCAGTGAGAAATACTTTTTCAGTTTCTCTCCAATCCTTCTTATGACTTAAGATCTCTTTCATGAACTTAGCATAAGAAGGTATTTGCTCAAGTGCCTCTGCAAACGGAATCTTTATTTCAAGAGTCCTTAGATAGTCTGCAAAGCGGGCAAATTGCTTATCCTGTTCCGCTTTGCGGAGTTTCTGAGGATAAGGCATCTTGGCTTGATATTCTTCAACCTTAGATGCTGCAGGTTTATTCCTTACAGAAGTGGTTGACGAAGCCTTTTTAGAGGGATTACTATTAGCACTCTCAGGTGTCTGATCCTCCCTTGGCGTCTGAACGCCAGGATTGGGTGGAAAATGGGCGTTTAACGCCAACTTTTCCCCCTTTTCTGGCGTTTGAATGCCAGAACTGGGCAGGGAATGGGCGTTTAACGCCAGCTTTCCCTCCTTTTCTGGCGTTTGAATGCCAATAGCATTCCTCTCTGGGCTCTTACTGTCCTCAGAGGGATTTTGAACGGTGGTTTGGTTATCCTCTGTCAATTGTTCCTTGTTTGGTTTTTTGCTACTTTGAGCAGCGTTATTCAATGTTTTCCCACTCCTCAGTTGAACTGCTTGACATTCTTCTGTTATCTGTTTAGATATCTGCTGTTTTGCTTGATTCAACTGCAGTTCTATGTTCTTGTTAGCAACTTTAGTTTCATGGAGCATCTCTTTAAATTCTGCTAACTGTTCTGTCATCAGGAGCAACTGTTGATTAAGCTCAGTCATCTGTTCTTGAGGATTAGGATCAGTGACTACTGCCATGACTTCCTCTTTTGGAGAGGACTCATTGCTAGAGTATAAATATTGGTTCCTAGCAACAGTGTCTATAAGCTCTTGAGCCTCTTCAATTGTCTTCCTCATGTGTATAGATCCACCAGCTGAGTGGTCTAAAGACATCTGAGCTTTTTCTGTAAGCCCATAGTAGAAGATGTCTAACTGTACCCACTCTGAAAACATTTCAAAGGGGCATTTTCTTAGCATACCTCTATACCTCTCCCAGGCATCATAAAGGGATTCATTATCCTCTTGTTTAAAGCCTTGGATGTCCAGCCTTAGCTGTGTCATCCTCTTTGGAGGGTAAAAATGATTCAGGAATTTGTCTGATAACTGTTTCCATGTCTTTATGCTTGCTGTAGGTTGGTTATTCAACCACCTTTTAGCTTGATCTTTTACAGCAAATGGAAACAGTAATAGTCTATAGACATCCTGATCCACCTCTTTATCATGTACTGTGTCAGCAATTTGTAAGAACTGTGCCAGAAACTCAGTAGGTTCTTCCTGTGGAAGACCGGAATACTGGCAATTTTGCTGCACTATGATAATGAGTTGAGGATTTAGCTCAAAGCTGCTTGCTTTGATGGGAGGTGTACAGATGCTACTCCCATATGCAGCTGTAATGGGGTTAGCATATGATCCCAGAGTCCTTCTGGACTGCTCAATTCCACTTAGGTCCATGATGGAGAAAGGGAATATGATATGAATTCACAAGCAGAGTATATATTTATTTATTTATTTATTTTTTGAATTAACCGAAAAATTAAAATAAAATAAAACAAAGGAAAATAAAATAAAAATTTGAAAATTAAAAGAAAAAAAAAAGATCAAAGCAAATTGAAAAAACTGAATCAATTAGTTGATTAAAAAGATTTTGAGATTAGCAATTAGAAAGATATGATTGAGAAATTTTTATGAAAAAGATTTGATTTTTGAAATGAAGAAAGAGAAAAACAACAAAATGACACCAAACTTAAAATTTTTAGAAAATCAAACACAATTTTTCAAAAATTTTAAAGGAAAAACACAAAGAGGACACAAAACTTAGAATTTTTACGGATCAAAAAGGGACTAAAGACATGCAAATTCGAAAATTAGAAGAAAAAAAAAACAAAAGCATGCAATTGACACCAAACTTAAAATATGAAACTAGACTCAACTAAAAGACTCTAAACCAACAAAAATAAAACAGACCTAATCTAAGCAACAAGATAAGCCGTCAGTTGTCCAAACTCGAACAATCCCCGGCAACGGCGCCAAAAACTTGGTGCACGAAATTGCAATCACACTTTTGCAATCCCGCACAACTAACCAGCAAGTGCACTGGGTCGTCCAAGTAATACCTTACGTGAGTAAGGGTCGATCCCACGGAGATTGTCGGCTTGAAGCAAGCTATGGTTATCTTGTAAATCTTAGTCAGGATATCAGAAGTTATCAGGATTGATTGTGAAAAGCAAGAGAACATGAAATAATTACTTGTTTTGCAGTAATGGAGATTAGGTTGAGGTTTTGGAGATGCTCTGTCTTCTGAACCTCTGCTTTCCTACTATCTTCTTCTTCAAACACGCAAGGCTCCTTCCATGGCAAGCTGTATGTAGGGTTTCACCGTTGTCAGTGGCTACCTCCCATCCTCTCAGTGGAAATGTTCAACGCACCCTGTCACGGCACGGCTATCCATCTGTCGGTTCTCAATCGGGCCGGAATAGAATCCAGTGATTCTTTTGCGTCTGTCACTAACGCCCCGCCTTCAGAAGTTTGAAGCTCGTCACAGTCATTCAATCATTGAATCCTACTCAGAATACCACAGACAAGGTTTAGACCTTCTGGATTCTCTTGAATGCCGCCATCAATTCTAGCTTATACCACGAAGATTCTGATTAAAGAATCTAAGAGATATCTACTTAATCTAAGGTAGAACGGTGGTGGTTGTCAGGCACACGTTCATAGTTGAGAATGATGATGAGTGTCATGGATCATCACATTCATCCAGTTTAAGAGCAAGTAATATCTTAGAACGGAAGCAAGCATGATTGAATAAGAAACAGTAGTAATTACATTAATCCATCAAGACACAGCAGAGCTCCTCACCCCCAACCATGGGGTTTAGAGACTCATGCCGTGGAAGGTACACAAAGAAACGTGTAAAGTGTCATGAGGTACAGATACAATGTCAAAAGATCCTATTAATAGTGAACTAGTAATCTAAGGTTTACAGAAATGAGTAAATGACAGAAAAATCCACTTCCGGGCCCACTTGGTGTGTGCTTGGACTGAGCATTGAAGCATTTTCGTGTAGAGGCTCTTTCTGAAGTTAAACGCCAGCTTTTATGCCAGTTTGGGCGTTTAACTCCAATTCCTATGCCAGTTCCAGCGTTAAACGCTGGGATTTCTGAAGCTGATTTGCAACGCCGGTTTGGGCCATCAAATCTTGGGCAAAGTATGGACTATTATACATTGCTGGAAAGCCCAGGATGTCTACTTTCCAACGCCGTTGAGAGCGCGCCAATTGGGTATCTGTAGCTCCAGAAAATCCTCTTCGAGTGCAGGGAGGTCAGAATCCAACAGCATCTGCAGTCCTTTTCAGCCTCTAAATCAGATTTTTGCTCAGATCCCTCAATTTCAGCCAGAAAATACCTAAAATCACAGAAAAACACACAAACTCATAGTAAAGTCCAGAAAAGTGAATTTTAACTAAAAACTAATAAAAATATACTAAAAACTAACTAAATCATACTAAAAACATACTAAAAACAATGCCAAAAAGCGTATAAATTATCCGCTCATCAACCTCTAACTGGGGACTTTAGCAAAGCTGAGTCACAATCTGAAAAGGTTCACCTAGTCATGTGTCTGTGGCATTTGTGTATCTGGTGGTAATACTGGAAAACAAAGTGCTTAGGGCCACGGCCAAGACTCATAAAGTAACTGTGTTCAAGAATCAACATACTACACTAGGAGAATCAATAATACTATCTGAATTCTAAGTTCCTATGGATGCCAATCATTCTGAATTTCAAAAGATAAAGGGAGGTGCCAACACTGTTCAGAAACAAAAAGCTACAAGCCCCGCTCATCTAATAAGAATCTGAGCTCCAATTAAAACTCTTAGATATTATTACTTCTTAATTTCTTTTCATCCTATTTTATTTATCTAGTTGCTTGAGGACAAGCAACAGTTTAAGTTTGGTGTTGTGATGAGCGGATATTTTATACGCTTTTTGGGGGTAATTTCATGTAGATTTTAGCATGTTTTAATTGGTTTTTAGTAGAATATTATTAGTTTTTAGGCAAAAATCATATTTCTGGACTTTACTATGAGTTTGTGTGTTTTTCTGTGATTTCAGGTATTTTCTGGCTGAAATTGAGGGAGCTGAGCAAAAATCTGAGTTAGGCTGAAAAAGGACTGCTGATGTTGTTGGATCCTGACCTCCCTGCACTCGAAATAGATTTTCTGGAACTACAGGAGTCCAATTGGCGCGCTCTCAACGGCGTTGGAAAGTAGACATCCAGAGCTTTCCAGCAATATATAATAGTCCATACTTTGTGCGAAGATAGATGACGTAACTTGGCATTGAACGCCAAGTACATGCTGCTGTCTGGAGTTAAACGCCAGAAACACGTCATGATCCGGAGTTGAACGCCCAAAACACGTTATAACTTGGAGTTCAACTCCAAGAAAGGCCTCAATTCGTGGATAGCTTCAGTCTCAGCCCCAGCACACACCAAGTGGGCCCCAGAAGTGGATTTCTGCACCAATTATCTTAGTTTACTCATATTTTGCAAACCTAGGTTACTAGTTGACTATTTAAACAACTTTTAGAGAATTATTTTGTACCTCATGATATTTTCAGATCTGAATTATATACACTTTGATGGCATGAGTCTCTAAACTCCATTGTTGGGGGTGAGGAGCTCTGCAGCGTCTCGATGAATTAATGCAATTGTTTCTATTTCACTCAAACGTGTGTATGGTCCGATCTAAGATGTTTATTCGCGCTTAATTATGAAGGAGGTGATGATCCGTGACACTCATCACCTCCCTCAATCCATGAACGTGTGCCTGACAAACACCTCCGTTCTACATCAGACTGAATGAGCTTCTCTTAGATTCCTTAATCAGAATCTCCGCGGTATAAGTGGTGCACGAATTTGTAATCCGCACAACTAACCAGCAAGTGCACTGGGTCGTCCAAGTAATACCTTACGTGAGTAAGGGTTGATCCCACGGAGATTATTGGTTTGAAGCAAGCTATGTTTATTTTATTATTCTTAGTCAGGATATTAATTAAAATTATAAGTTGGAATTATTAGATTTGATTGGAAAAATAAAAGAGAATAATAGCGTTACTTGTTGTGCAGTAATGAGAAATATGTTGGAGTTTTGGAGATGCTTTGTCCTTCGAATTTCAACTCTTCCTTAAAATCCTTCAACACACGCAAGGCTCCTTCCATGGCAAGCTCTATGTAGGGTGTCACCGTTGTCAATGGCTACTTCCCATCCTCTCAGTGAAAACGTTCCTATGCTCTGTCACAGCACGGCTAATCATCTGTTGGTTCTCAATCGGGTTGGAATAGAATCCATTGATTCTTTTGCGTCTGTCACTAACGCCCAGCCTTCAGGAGTTTGAAGCTCGTCACAGTCATTCAATCCCAGAATCCTACTCGAAATACCACAGACAAGGTTTAGACTTTCCGGATTCTCATGAATGCCGCCATCAATCCGGCTTATACCACGTAGATTCTGCGTAATGAATCTAAGAGATACTCATTCAGTCTGATGTAGAACGGAGGTGGTTGTCAGGCACACGTTCATGGTTTGGGGAAGGTGATGAGTGTCACGGATCATCACCTTCTCCATAATTAAGCGCGAATGAACATCTTAGATAAGAACAAGCGTGTTTGAGTGGAAAACAAAGGAATTGTATTAATTCATCGAGACGCTGCAGAGCTCCTCACCCCCAACAATGGAGTTTAGAGACTCATGCCGTCAAAAAGTATGTAATTCAGATCTGAAAATGTCATGAGGTGCAGAATAATTCTCTAAAAGTTGTTTAAATAGTAAACTAGTAACTTAGGTTTACAGAATATGAGTAAACTAAGATAATTGGTACAGAAATCCACTTCTGGGGCCCACTTGGTGTGTGCTGGGGCTGAGACTAAAGTTATCCACGAGTAGAGGCTTTACTTGGAGTTAAACTCCAAGTTATGACGTGTTTTGGGCGTTCAACTCCGGATCATGACGTGTTTCTGGCGTTTAACTCCAGACAGCAGCATGTACTTGGCGTTCAACGCCAAGTTACGTCGTCTATCTTCACGCAAAGTATGGACTATTATATATTGCTGGAAAGCCCTGGATGTCTACTTTCCAACGCCGTTGAGAGCGCGCCAATTGGACTCCTGTAGCTCCAGAAAATTCATTTCGAGTGCAGGGAGATCAGGATCCAACAGCATCAGCAGTCCTTTTTCAGCCTAAGTCAGATTTTTGCTCAGCTTCCTCAATTTCAGCCAGAAAATGCCTGAAATCACAGAAAAATACACACACTCATAGTAAAGTCCAGAAATATGATTTTTGCTTAAAAACTAATAAAATTCTATTAAAAACTAATTAAAACATACTAAAATCTACATGAAATTACCCCCAAAAAGCGTATAAAATATCCGCTCATCAATAAGCTAGAATTGATGGCGGCCACTCTTGAGAATCCGGAAGGTCTAAACCTTGTCTGTGGTATTCCGAGTAGGATTCAAGGATTGAATGGCTGTGACGCGCTTCAAACTCGCGATTGCTGGGCGTGATGACAAACGCAAAAGGATCAATGGATCCTATTCCAACATGATCGAGAACCAACAGCTGATTAGCCGTGCTGTGACAGAGCACCTGGACCGTTTTTACTGAGAGGATGGGAGGTAGCCACTGACAATGGTGACACCCTACATACAGCTTGTCGTAGACGTGCTTTACAAATAATTGAGTTGAATATTACATTGCAGAAATTCAGAGGACAAAGCATCTCCAAAACTCCAACATATTTCTCATTACTGCACAACAAGTAACGATTTTATTCTCTTTTATTTTTCCAATCTAATAATTCCAACTGATAATTTTAATTAATATCCTGACTAAGAATAATAAAATAAACATAGCTTGCTTCAAACCAATAATCTCCGTGGGATCGACCCTTACTCACGTAAGGTATTACTTGGACGACCCAGTGCACTTGCTGGTTAGTTGTGCGAAGCTGTGTTAAATAGTCCATTCATATTGGCCACACAATTTCGTGCACCATGACGCGATCGCACAAGCGACGCGTCTGCGTGGCAGGAGGAGTACAGAAAAATAAAACTGAACAGAAAGTTACGCAGGAGCAGCCCTGGAGTCGTGCCCAAGGCACAATTTACTCCACGCGACCGCATCGCCGACGCGACCGCGTCGCATGGAAATCATGGCCTCCCACGCGACCACGTGCTCCACGCGGCCGCATGCCCTACATTTTCGACGTAAAAGGGTGCACAATGCTATATTGTGCGAGAGTGGTGCTGGATTGGTGCTGGAAGCACAATCCTTGTCACGCGACCGCGTCGTCGACGCGGCCGCGTCACATACTTTCTGATGCACAGTCACGCGATCGCTTGACCCACGCGATCGCGTCACCTTAATTTGGCAATCGAATTATATTGAACAGAGAGTTGTGCTGGAGCGAGGCTACACTCGCGCCAGCAGCACAACGTAGGTCACGCGACCGCGTGACCGACGCGATCGCATCCCCCTTCCTAGCGCGCATCTACGCAAACGCGTGCCGTCCGCGGCCGCGTCGTATGCGCTGCACAGCTTAACCCAGTAAGCCACATTATCTTATCTTTTTCTCCTCCAAACCCTACTTTTTCTTTTCCCCCCTTCTTCCTTCTTTCTCCCCTTCCCCTTCTACCTCACCTTTTACTCTCTCTCTCTCACCACCATTAACAAGGTTTTACCTTCTTCTTCCTTCTTCTCTTTTCAATCATTCTTATTATATTATGTATATATATTATTATTTTCTTTTTCTTTTCTTTTTCTTTTCAAATCTTTATTATTTTTTTTCCTTCTTCTTCTTTTACATGGTGTTAGAAACCTTTTGAATCATCATTCCTCATTATATGCTTGTAGATTATTGCAAATTATTTTGACAATTATTTTTTCTCCTATTTAAGGGATTGCTTGCATGTTTAATTTCATACTTTTTATATCTTGTTTACCATGCATGCCATGTGTTTGTGAAAAAGCCCATATAGCACTATGCACTTTTCTACATTACTTTACTCTACTCTGCAATGCTTGCTTTTCACAAATTCCCTTTCATATTTTATTAATTAAATTTCATTGTCAATACAAATGTGATAGTTAGTTTGTTACGAATGGTAACCTAACTTGGACATTGAATATTTGATACATGCTACTCATGCCTTTGCCTGCATGCCAATAAACCTCTTGCATTCCATTGTCCTACATGCACTTGCTATATTTCCATTGATGAGCTTTCCACATGTAATCCGGACCATGTGTTAATGCCATTTATCTTTATTGTGCATTGACTATCACTTACACTACCCTCTTCCTTGCTCTCTCTCTTTGAATTTAATTTTCTTTCTCTTCCCTTCTTTCAGGATGGCCACCAAGAAAGGAAAAGAGAAAGCTACTTCCAAACCACCAGCAAGAAGAGGAACTAAAAGAGCATTAGTGGCAGAGCCTTCTTCAACCGCAGTCAAACCCTCAACAAAAAGAGTTAAGAGGATAATAAAGGTTGACGACAAAGAGAAAGCCTTTCCAGCAAAGGACACTGCGCGATTTCCCAATCGCTACTGTGAGCAGATGTTCCCTATCCTAGCAGAAATGAACTATAACAATGAATACCTTCTCATCCTCCCGCCCAATATTGCCACCTTTGTTGAGCCGCAAATTGAGCGAAGACAATGGGGTTTCCTACGAAGACAGCCAAGGCAGGTCAATCTTTCTTAGGTAGTTGAGTTCTACTCCAACTTCTACATACCGACCCTACAGTCTGTTTATGTCCGGCAGAAGCAAGTTCCCATTACAGAAAAGGCCATTCAGCAAGTTCTGAGTCTTCCCCCTATTCCAGCAGGAATGGACGCTTTTCAAGAAGCCACCCTTCAGCGCCAGCGATACCAATTTGACTGGGACTCTGTTCTTAGAGTCATTGCTTTACCTGGCAGCCGTTGGATCTACAGATACCACCGCAACCGCCCTAAGGGAATCTTGGCTTCCGCACTTACATTGGAGGCTCGCGTATGGGCACAGATCATGTCCCATTATGTCTTTCCGAGCACTCATGAGTCCTCCTTCATTGCGGACATGGCTGTTTTACTATGGTGCATCCTTACAGACTAACCTCTGGATCTTTCAAGACACATCCGGCATGCTATGGAGCATGTACAAATCGTGGGCAACTTACCTTTTCCCGCCTTGGTCTCAGCTCTTGTCTCAGCAGCCGGAGTCTCTTGCAGAGCTGGGGACACCAAAGCCATGCTTCCACGGGATGATCAATATGTCCCTAACGGGAAATACCTCAGACTTTCAGCAGCCACTACAAGCCAGCCTCCTGAGCCGGTTGAAGATATTCCTTCTTCAACACCACAAGCATCTACCACTGAGAAATTGCTCCAGCAGATACTTGAAAAGTTGGATCGGCATGAACAGAAAGCAAAGATGAGAGAGCGCCATAACGAGCGCCGATTCAAACACCTCAAGGAGCTACTCAAGGGACGCTTCGGAGACTCAGACACCCCGGACTCCACTTCTTTTACCAGCACCGGGAGCCATGATGATCCCGACTGTGGAGATACTGCCACCAGCCCACCCCTGTTCCTGACAGATGGCACCAAGGACGGTGCAAAGTCTTAAGTGTGGGGAGGTCGGTCAGTACCTGACTTCCGGAGGTAAATTCTCTTCTCTGACACCAATAATTAGGATATTTTAGTTAGATTTTTCTTTCTTTTATAGAATAGAATAAATTGCATAGGTTAGGATAGTTGCATGCATGTTCTACTTGATTGAAAAGACAATAAGTTTCTTTTAAAAATCTATCTTTGGAATAAAATTTCACTAATTTTTCAAAATTTTTATGATAAATCTGCTTGAGTTGTATTTGGAACATGATGTTTGAGCTAAAGAACACACAACCTGTGAAAGATTTGAGCCTTTATGTATGGTTACATTATTTAACCATAATTATTTTATTCTTGTGTGTTTACTTCTCTATGATTGTAATCTATATTTTGTTTTATCTTATATGTCCAATATTTATTATATTTACATGCTTGCACATGATTGAGGCCATTATTTGTTTAAACTCACTTATCTAAATCAAGCCTACCCTTTTCAATTACCCTTGTTAACCACTTTGAGCTTTTAAAACCCCATTTGTTCTATATTGTACCACATTACTAACCTTAAGCTGAAAAATAATTGCATATCCCAAATTGAATCTTTGGTTAGCTTAAGATAGAATTGTGTGTGCTAGTTAAGTATGGGAAATTATGGGAACAAAAGTTGTTAAGGGAATGTGTCATGAACCCGCTCATGTGAAAATATAAGAATGAAAAACCTATGTGCATTGATAAGCTTTATTTATATATATATAAAAAAATCAATCAATAAATAAGGGGACAAAATTACCCCAATGCTAAATTCAGAATTCAAAGATCAATGCACATATGATAGAATTAAAATACAAGCTTGAAACATGAGTATAGGTTGAAAAAGGGAATTATGGGTAGCTAGGCATGAATTTAAAAGTATATAGAATATATGTATATTAGGTGAGAGCTTATGTTAATTAAAGATTCAATTTATAAAGCTCACTTAGCCATATATATATCCTTACTTGCACCTTGGCCCCATTACAACCCTGGAAAGACCTCATGATGTTTGCATTGGTATATTAACTGTTGTTGATTGGTTAGGAGAAAAACAAAAGTTAGAAAGCATGACTAGAGAAGAATAGAGTGATTACCCTATACACTAGAGATTAGAGCATACATACTTTATCAGCGAGGGTTCAATGCTTGAATTTTCATGTTTCCGGCCTTCATAAGCTATCTTCTTGCACTTTTATCGGTTTTATTATATGATGATAGAATTAGTGGAATTTGATTTGTAATTGTTTTGAAGAGCTTATTTACTTTTGATCAAGTGGACAATAATCATATAGTTGCATTTATTTATATATGTAGGATTGCATTGCATTTCATGAGTTTCTGCATGTTCATACTTATTTCCTTGTCTCCTTCAATTTAGCATGAGGACATGCTAATGTTTAAGTGTGGGGAGGTTGATAAACTACTATTTTATAGTTTATATTGTGTTTAATTGTGTGGTTTTGTCATGATCCTTACCCACTTATTCATCAATTTAGCATGCATTTAGATTTCCTTCCTGATTTTATTACATGTTTGAAAATTGCTTCCTAGAGACTTTAATTATTTAATTTCAATTCTCCTTTATTCCATTCGATGCCGTAATCTGTGTGTCAAGTGTTTCAGGCTTCATAGGGCATGAATGAGACGGAGATTGGAAGGAAGCTAGCAAAAATGGAAGGAACACAAGAATTTGAGGAGATAACCAGCGAAAAGTGACGCGGTCGCATGGCTCACGCGACCGCGCGAAGGAGCGCAAATCGCAGTGACGCGGCCGCGCGCATTGAAAAGCACAAGCAACGCGGTAGCGTGGACGACGCGAACGCGTGAAGAGGAAAAGCGCCAGCGACGCGTCCGCATGGACGACGCGATCGCGTGACATGCGCGATCTGCATAAACTGCAGAATCTGAAACCAGCGACTTTGGCCCAGTTTTCGGCCCGGAACAGCAGACTAGAGTCAGAGAATATGCAGAAACAAGAGACAATTCATTGAGTAGTTTTAGATATAGTTTTTTTACTCTCTTAGGTTTTTTTTCTCTCTAGTTTTTAGAATTCTAATTTTCAATTGATCTTAGCATTGGAACATTGAGAAGAGTTATTTCCTCATCAAGACTTCATCATTCCAGTTTGTTCTCTTCACTTGGTTTTATTCTTCCATGTTCTTTGTTATGTTCAATTTTGTCATTCAGATATTTTTATGATTAATTAATGCAAGGATTATTTCTTTTTAATTTAATTTCCATTCCAATAATCATGTCTTCTTTTAATTTCCTTTCATATGCCATGAATTTTTTTATTTACAATGAGTGAGTAGTTTCATTATTTGATGGGGAGTTGATTAAAAGGAACTCTTGAGTTGGAAAGATTGGAAGAAAAATTTGTAATTGGGTTGAATGTTGGATTGCTATCCTGTCACCGACGCCAATCCCTTTGAACTAAGTGGATTGCAACTTGTGAACAGATCTGGCATTTCCACTTGTTTGACTTTCTCTTACCTAGTAAGGGATAACCAAACGGAACAACTATTAATTATAAATTAATCTTACAATCACACCATCAATGATAGAGATTCTAACCAATCAATTCCCAGTCAAGGCCTTTTATTTTTATTATTTAAAATTCCTCAATTTAATTCCCAATTTACTTAGCTCAACTCTTTTTGGAATATCTGATTAATAAAACAGCACACTTTTCTGCAACTCGTTGGGAGACGACCTGGGACTTAAAACTCCCAGTAATTTTAATTTAAACTTTTAGTGACATATTTCTAAATTGATAGGCAGATTTTCGGTGAGTTAAGAACTATACTTGCAACGTAAACATTCTAATAAATTTTTAATTCACCAGCTTCTGCATCTCCATCAGTCGTCCAAGTAATAAACCTTACGCGAATAAGGGTCGATCCCACGGAGATTGTTGGTATGAAACAAGCTATGGTCATCTTGTAAATCTCAGTCAGGCAGATTCAAATGATTATAGATGATTTATGAATAACGCATAGAATAAGGATAGAGATACTTATGTAATTCATTGGTGAGAATTTCAGATAAGCGTACGGAGATGCTTTGTCCCTTCCGTCTCTCTGCTTTCCTACTGTCTTCATCTAATCCTTCTTACTCCTTTCCATGGCAAGCTGTATGTTGGGCATCACTGTTGTCAGTGGCTACAGTCCCGTCCTCTCAGTGAAAATGTTCAACGCACCCTGTCACGGCACGGCTAATCATCTGTCGGTTCTCAATCAGGTTGGAATAGAATCCATTGATTCTTTTGCGTCTGTCACTAACGCCCAGCCTTCAGGAGTTTGAAGCTCGTCACAGTCATTCAATCATTGAATCCTACTCAGAATACCATAGACAAGGTTTAGACCTTCCGGATTCTCTTGAATGCCGCCATCAATTCTTTATACCACGAAGATTCTGATTAAGGAATCCAAGAGATAAACATTTAAGCCTTGTTTGCTTGTAGAACGGGAGTGGTTGTCAGGCACGCGTTCATAAGTGAGAATGATGATGAGCGTCACATAATCATCACATTCATCAAGTTCTTGAGTGCGAATAAATATCTTGGAATAAGAATAAGCTGAATTGAATAGAAGAACAATAGTAATTGCATTAATACTCGAGGTACAGCAGAGCTCCACACCTTAATCTATGGTGTGTAGAAACTCCACCGTTGAAAATACATAAGAACAAGGTCTAGGCATGGCCGTGAGGCCAGCCCCCAAAACGTGATCAAAAGATTCAAAGATCTAAAGATGATCAAAGATCCAAAGATAGAAAGATCCAAAGATACAAATACAATAGTAAAAGGTCCTATTTGTAGAGAACTAGTAGCCTAGGGTTTACAAAGTTGAGTAAATGACATAAAAATCCACTTCCGGGCCCACTTGGTGTGTGCTTGGGCTGAGCATTGAAGCTTTCATGTGTAGAGACTTTTCTTGGAGTTAAACGCCAGCTTTTGTGCCAGTTTGGGCATTTAACTCCCATTCTTGTGCCAGTTCCGGCGTTTAACACCGGGCAGTTTTGAGCTGATTTGGAACGCCGGTTTGGGCCATCAAATCTCGGGCAAAGTATGGACTATTAAACATTGCTGGAAAGCCCAGAATGTCTACTTTCCAACGCAATTAAGAGCGCTCCAATTGGGCTTCTTTAGCTCCAGAAAATTCACTTCGAGTGCAGGGAGGTCAGAATCCAATAGCATCTGCAGTCCTTTTCAGCCTCTGAATCAGATTTTTGTTCAGGTCCCTCAATTTCAGCCAGAAAATACCTGAAATCACAGAAAAATACACAAACTCATAGTAAAGTCCAGAAAAGTGAATTTTAACTAAAAACTAATAAAAATATAACAAAAACTAACTAAAACATACTAAAAACATACTAAAAATAATGTCAAAAAGCGTATAAATTATCCGCTCATCACTCACTAAGTGCTTCACTAATTTGTACGCTTTTTGGCATTGTTTTTAGTATGTTTTTAGTAGGATTTAGTTAGTTTTTAGTATATTTTTATTAGTTTTTAGTTAAAATTCACTTTTCTGGACTTTACTATGAGTTTGTGTGTTTTTCTGTGATTTCAGGTATTTTCTGGCTGAAATTGAGGGACCTGAGCAAAAATCTGATTCAGAGACTGAAAAGGACTGCAGATGCTGTTGGACTCTGACCTCCCTGCACTCGAAGTGGATTTTCTGGAGCTACAGAAGCCCAATTGGCGCGCTCTTAACGGTGTTGGAAAGTAGACATTCTGGGCTTTTCAGAAATATATGATAGTCCATACTTTGCCCAAGATTTGATGGCCCAAACCGGCGTTCAAAATCACCTTCAGAATTCCCAGCGTTAAACGCCGGAACTGGCACAAAAGCTGGCGTTTAACTCCAAGAAGAGTCTCTACACGAAAATGCTTCATTGCTCAGCGCAAGCACACACCAAGTGGGCCCGGAAGTGGATTTTTATGTCATTTACTCATCTTTGTAATTCTTAAGCTACTAGTTCTCTATATATAGGACCTTTTGCTAATTGTATTTTCATCTTCGGACATCTAGTTCTTAGATCAGATCTTGGTTCTTCTGGTTCCCTCTTTGGGACCAAAGCCAATGATCACTCTTGTTCTTATGTATTTTCAACGGTGGAGTTTCTACACACCATAGATTAAGGTGTGGAGCTCTGCTGTACCTCAAGTATTAATGCAATTACTATTGTTCTTCTATTCAATTTAGCTTGTTCTTGTTCCAAGATATAACTTGTTCTTCAACTTGATGAATGTGATGATCCGTGACACTCATCATCATTCTACCTATGAACGTGTGACTGACAACCACCTCCGTTCTACCTTAGATTGGGTGAATATCTCTTGGATTCCTGATACACGACGTATGGTTGATCGCCTGACAACCGAGCGCTCGCCTGACAACCGAGCCAGCCATTCCGTGAGATCAGAGTCTTCGTGGTATAAGCTAGAATTGATGGCGGCATTCAAGAGAATCCGGAAGGTCTAAACCTTGTCTGTGGTATTTTGAGTAGGATTCAATGATTGAATGACTGTGACGTGCTTCAAACTCGCGATTGTGGGGCGTTAGTGACAGACGCAAAAGAATCACTGGATTCTATTCCGACATGATCGAGAACCGACAATTGGATAGCCGTGCCGTGACAGGGTGCGTTGAACATTTCCACTGAGAGGATGGGAGGTAGCCACTGACAACGGTGAAACCCTTGCATACAGCTTGCCATGGAAAGGAGTAAGAAGGATTGGATGAAGACAGTAGGAAAGCAGAGAGACGAAAGGGACAAAGCATCTCCATTCGCTTATCTGAAGTTCTCACCAATGAATTGCATAAGTATCTCTATCTTTATCTTTATGTTTTATTCATCATCTATAACCATTTGAGTCTGACTGACTGAGATTTACAAGGTGACCATAGCTTGCTTCATACCAACAATCTCTGTGGGATCGACCCTTACTCGAGTAAGGTTTATTACTTGGACGACCCAGTACACTTGCTGGTTAGTTGTGCGAAGTTGTGGTAAAGAGTTGAGATTGCAATGAGCGTACCATGTTGATGGCGCCATTGATGATCACAATTTCGTGCACCAAGTTTTTGGCGCCGTTGCCGGGGATTGTTTCGTGTATGGACAACTGACCGTTCATCTTGTTGCTTAGATTAGGTATTTTATTTTTTTTCAGAATTTCTTTAAGAATGAATTCTAGAGTTTCATGGTGATCTGTTGAAATCTGGCTGGCTGTGAAGCCATGTCTAATCTTATTGGACCGAGGTTTCAACTTATCATCACAAGAGCTTGTTGATTTCTATCAATTTTGCTGTTGAAGCAATGATCTGCTGAGGGTTGGCTGGCCATTGGCCATGTCTAGTGTTTTGGACCAAAGCTTTCTTTGAAAGCTTGGCTGGCTGTGAAGCCATGTCTAATTCCTGGACCGGAGTCTTAGACTAGCATTGCAATGATTCTTGGAATTCTCATTAAGAATTCTGAAACCTTTATTTTCTTTTTTTCATATAATTTTCGAAAAAGCACAAAAAAATTACAAAATCATAAAAACCAAAAAATATTTTATGTTTCTTGTTTGAGTCTAGTGTCTTATTTTAAGTTTGGTGTCTTGCATGCATTGTTTATTTGATCTTGGTTCTATTTTCAAGTCAATAATACAGGGAACTGAAGATTCAGTACATGCAGCAGAGGAATTATACAGAAAAAGCTGGGCGATCAAAACGCCCAGTGAAGAAGGCAGACTGGCATTTAAACGCCAGCCAGGGTGCCTGGCTGGGCGTTTAACGCCCAAAAGAGTAGTGCATTGGGCGTTAAACGCCAGAATGTGCACCATTCTGGGCGTTTAACGCCAGGATGGCACAAGAGGGAAGATTCTGTTTTTAATGCAATTTTTTTTTCAAGTTTTCAAAATTTTTCAAAATCAAATCTTTTTCAAATCATATCTTTTCAATCAAATGTTTTCAAAATCAATTTCTTTCCATTTTCAAAGATACTTGCTATCAATTAATGATTTGATTCAACATTTCAAGTATGTTGCCTTTTCTGTTGAGAAAGGTTTAATGTTTGAATCATATCTTTTCTTGTTAGCCAAGTCATTAATTTTTAAAATCAAATCTTTTTAAACTGTTTTTCAAATCATATCTTTTTAAAACCATAACTTTTCAATCATATCTTTTTAATCACATCTTTTTCAAAAAAATAGTTTTCAATCATATCTTTTTCATTTCTAATCTCAAATCTTTTTCAAAAATCACTTGATTTTTTTAATTAATTTTCGAAAAAAAAACTCTTCCTCTCTTCGCACATCCTTCTATTTATGGAGTACTACTCTTCCTCAATGCACAATTCGAACTCTATCTCACTAAGTTCGAATTATTCTACCTCTTCCTTCTATTTTTCTGTTCCTCTGACACCTCAAGGAATCTCTATACTGTGACATAGAGGATTCCACATTTTCTTGTTCTCTTCTCTTTCATATGAGCAGGAACAAAGACAAAGGCATTCTTGTTGAAGCTGACCCTGAACCTGAAAGGACCTTGAAGCGAAAGCTAAGAGAAGCTAAGGCACAACTCTCTGTAGAAGACCTAACAGAAATCTTCAAAGAAGAAGAACCTATGGCAGCCGAAAACAACAACAATGCCAACAATGCAAGGAAGGTGCTGGGTGACTTTACTGCACCTACTCCCGACTTCTATGGGAGAAGCATCTCTATCCCTGCCATTGGAGCAAACAACTTTGAGCTTAAGCCTCAATTAGTTTCTCTAATGCAACATAATTGCAAGTTCCATGGACTTCCATTAGAAGATCCTCATCAGTTTTTAGCTGAATTCTTGCAAATCTGTGACACTGTCAAGAATAATGGGGTTGACCCTGAGGTCTACAGACTTATGCTATTCTCTTTTACTGTAAGAGACAGAGCTAGGACATGGTTGGACTCACAACCTAAAGAAAGCCTGAACTCTTGGGAAAAGCTAGTCAATGCCTTCTTGGCAAAGTTCTTTCCACCTCAAAAATTGAGTAAGCTTAAAGTGGAAGTCCAAACCTTTAGACAGAAGGAAGGAGAATCCCTCTATGAAGCTTGGGAAAGATACAAACAATTGATCAGAAGGTGTCCTTCTGACATGCTTTCTGAATGGAGCATCATAGGTATTTTCTATGATGGTCTATCTGAACTGTCCAAGATGTCTTTGGATAGCTCTGCTGGAGGATCTCTTCATCTGAAGAAGACGCCTACAGAAGCTCAAGAACTAATTGAAATGGTTGCAAATAACCAATTCATGTACACTTCTGAAAGGAATCCTATGAACAATGGGACAAATCAGAAGAAAGGAGTTCTTGAGATTGATACTCTGAATGCCATATTGGCTCAGAACAAAATATTGACTCAGCAAGTCAATTTGATTTCTCAAAGTCTGTCTGGAATGCAAAATGCACCAAGCAGTACTAAGGATGCTTCATCTGAAGAAGAAGCTTATGATCCTGAGAACCCTTCAATGGAAGAGGTGAATTACATGGGAGAACCCTATGGAAACACCTATAATTCTTCATGGAGAAATCATCCAAATTTCTCATGGAAGGATCAACAGAGACCTCAACAAGGTTTCAATAATAACAATGGTGGAAGAAACAGGTTTAGCAATGGCAAGCCTTTTCCATCATCTTCTCAGCAACAGACAGAGAATTCTAAGCAGAGCCACTCTGACTTAGCAACCATGGTCTCTGATCTAATCAAAACCACTCAAAGTTTCATGAATGAAACAAGGTCTTCCATTAGAAACTTGGAGGCACAAGTGGGACAGCTGAGCAAGAAAATTACTGAACTCCCTCCTAGTACTCTTCCAAGCAATACAAAAGAAAATCCAAAAGGAGAGTGCAAGGCCATCAACATGGCCGAATTTGGAGAGGAGGAAGAGGCAGTGAACGCCACTGAGGAAGACCTCAATGGACGTCCACTGGCCTCCAATGAATTTCCTAATGAGGAATCATGGGAATCTGAGGCTCAAAATGAGACCATAGAGATTCCATTGGACTTACTTCTACCATTCATGAGCTCTAATGAGTATTCTTCCTCTGAAGAGGATGAGTATGTCACTGAAGAGCAAGTTGCTAAATACCTTGGAGCAATCATGAAGCTAAATGACAAGTTATTTGGTAATGAGACTTGGGAGGATGAACCTCCTTTGCTCACCAAAGAACTGGATGACTTGTCTAGGCAGAAATTACCTCAAAAGAGACAAGATCCTGGGAAGTTTTCAATACCTTGTACCATAGGCACCATGACCTTCAAGAAGGCTCTGTGTGACTTAGGGTCAAGTGTAAACATCATGCCTCTCTCTGTAATGGAGAAGCTAGGGATCTTTGAGGTACAAGCTGCAAGAATCTCACTAGAGATGGCAGACAATTCAAGAAAACAAGCTTATGGACTTGTAGAGGGTGTTCTAGTAAATATTGAAGACCATTACATCCCTGCTGATTTCATAGTCCTAGAGACTGGGAGGAACATGGATGAATCCATCATCCTCGACAGACCCTTCCTAGCCACAGCAAAGGCTGTGATTGATGTGGACAGAGGAGAATTGATCATTCAAGTGAATAAAGAATCCTTTGTGTTTAAGGCTCAAGGATATCCCTCTGTCACCATGGAGAGGAAGCACGAAGAGCTTCTCTCAAAACAGAGTCAAACAGAGCCCCCACAGTCAAACTCTAAGTTTGGTGTTGGGAGGCCACAACCAAACTCTAAGTTTGGTGTTGAACCCCCACATTCAAACTCTAAGTTTGGTGTTGGGAGGTTCCAACATTGCTCTGAGTATCTGTGAGGCTCCATGAGAGCCCTCTGTCAAGCTACTGACATTAAAGAAGCGCTTGTTGGGAGGCAACCCAATGTTATATTTTATCTATTTTCTTTTGCTATTTTATGTTTTCTGTAGGTTGATGATCATGAGAAGTCACAAAATCAATTGAAAAAGCAAAAACAGAATGAAAAATAGAAAGAAAAACAGCACACCCTGGAGGAAGGTCTTGCTGGTGTTTAAACGCCAGTAAGGGTAGCAGTTGGGCGTTTAACGCCCAGTCTGGCACCATTCTGGGCGTTTAACGCCAGAAAGGGGCACCAGACTGGCGTTAAACACCAGAAAAGGGCAAGAAGCTGGCGTTAAACGCCAGAAATGGGCACCAGCCCGGCGTTTAACGCCAGAATTGGCATGAAGTGCATTTTTGCACGCTACTTGGTGCAGGGATGACTTTTCCTTGACACCTCAGGATCTGTGGACCCCATAGGATCCCCACCTACCCCACCACCCTCTCTCTTCTTCTTTACCCATTCACCAATCACCTCAACACCTCTTCCCCAAAAACCCTTCACCTATCAAATCCCATCTTTCTCTTCACCACTCACATCCATCCTTCATAAAACCCCACCTACCTCACCATTCAAATTCAAACAGCTTTCCCTCCCAAACCCACCCTACCATAGCCGAACCCCATCTCTCTCCACCCCTATATAAACCCATCTTCACTCCCTCATTTTCACACACCCTAAACACCGCTTCTTCCCCTTTGGCCGAACCACAAAGCCATCTCCATCTCCTCTATTTCTTCTTCTTCTACTCTCTTCTTTCTACTTTTGCTCGAGGACGAGCAAACCTTTTAAGTTTGGTGTGGTAAAAGCATTGCTTTTTGTTTTTCCATAACCATTTATGGCATCCAAGGCCGGAGAAACCTCTAGAAAGAGGAAAGGGAAGGCAAAAGCTTTCACCTCCGAGTCATGGGAGATGGAGAGATTCATCTCAAGGGTGCATCAAGACTACTTCTATGAAGTTGTGGCCTTGAAGAAGGTGATCCCCGAAGTCCCTTTCAAACTCAAAAAGAGTGAATATCCGGAGATCCGACATGAGATTCGAAGAAGAGGTTGGGAAGTTCTTACCAACCCCATTCAATAAGTCGGAATCTTGATGGTTCAAGAGTTCTATGCCAATGCATGGATCACCAAGAACCATGATCAAAGTGTGAACCCAGACCCAAAGAATTGGCTTACAATGGTTCGGGGGAAATACTTAGATTTTAGTCCGAAAATGTAAGGTTGGCATTCAACTTGCCCATGATGCAAGGAGATGAACACCCTTACACTAGAAGGGTCAACTTTGATCAAAGGTTGGACCAAGTCCTCACAGTCATTTGTGAAGAGGGCGCCCAATGGAAGAGAAATTCAAGAGGGAAGCCGGTTCAATTGAGAAGGCATGACCTCAAGCCCGTGGCTAGGGGATGGTTGGAGTTTATCCAACGCTCAATCATTCCCACTAGCAACCGGTCTGAAGTTACTCTAGACCGGGCCATCATGATCCATAGTATCATGATTGGAGAAGAAGTAGAAGTTCATGAGGTTATAGCCCAAGAACTCTATAAGGTGGCGGACAAGTCCTCTACCTTGGCAAGGTTAGCCTTTCCTCATCTCATTTGTCACCTCTATTATTCAGTAGGAGTTGACATAGAAGGAGACATCCTCATTGATGAGGACAAGCCCATCACTAAGAAAAGGATGGAGCAAACAAGAGACCCCTCTCATCATGAAATCCCTGAGATGCCTCAAGGGATGCACTTTCCTCCACAAAACTATTGGGAGCAACTGAACACCTCCCTAGGAGAACTGAGTTCCAACATGGGACAACTAAGGGTGGAGCACCAAGAACATTCCATCCTCCTCCATGAGATTAGAGAAGATCAAAGAATCATGAGAGAGGAGCAACAAAGGCAAGGAAGAGACATTGAGGAGCTCAAGCACTCCATAAGACCTTCAAGAGGAAGAACAAGCCGCCATCACTAAGGTGGACCCGTTCTTTAATCTCCTTGTGCTTCATTTCCCTGTTTTTCGAATTTCTATGCTTATGTTTATCTATGTTTGTGTCTTATGATCATTAGTGTCTATGCCTTAAAGTTATGAATGTCCTATGAATCCATCACATTTCTTAAATGAAAAAGGTTCTTAATTGAAAAAGAGAAGAATTGCATGAATTTCAGATTTTATAACAGATTAATTATTTTGATGTGGTGGCAATACTTTTGTCTTCTGAATGTATGCTTAAACAGTGCATATGTCTTTTGAATTTGTGGTTCATGAATGTTAAAGTTGTTGGCTCTTGAAAGAATGATGAAAAAGGAGACATGTTACTGAGGATCTGAAAAATCATAAAAATAATTCTTGAAGCAAGAAAAAGCAGTGAATACAAAAAAAAAAGAGAAGTAGCGAAAAAAAACGAAAAAAAAGAAGGGAGAAAGAGAAAAAGAAAGAAAAAGAAAAAAATAAAGTTGTGATCTGATGAGCGGATAATTTGTATACTTTTTGGCATTGTTTTTAGTATGTTTTTGATATCTTTTAGTTAGTTTTTAGTATATTTTTATTAGTTTTTAATTAAAATTCACTTTTCTGGACTTTACTATGAGTTTGTGTGTTTTTCTGTGATTTCAGGTATTTTCTGGCTGAAATTGAGGGACTTGAGCAAAAATCTGATTCAGAGACCAAAAAGGACTGCAGATGCTGTTGGATTCTGACCTCCCTGCACTCGAAGTGGATTTTCTGGAGCTACAGAAGCCCAATTGGCGCGCTCTCAACGGCGTTGGAAAGTAGACATCCAGGGCTTTCCAGCAATATATAATAGTCCATACTTTGTCCAAGATTTGAGGGCCCAAACCCGCGAAGCAATCCGGCCTCAGGAATTCCAGCGTTAAACGCCGGAACAGGAATAAAAGTTGGAGTTAAACGCCCAAACTGGCATAAAAGCTGGAGTTAAACGCCAGGAAGAGTCTCTACACGAAAATTACTTCATTGCTCAGCCCAAGCACACACCAAGTGGGCCCGGAAGTGGATTTTTATGTCATTTACTCATCTTTGTACACCCTAGGCTACTAGTTTTCTATAAGTAGGACCTTTTACTATTGTATTTTCATCTTGGTTCTTCTGGTTCCCTCTCTAGGGGCCGAAACCAATGATCACACTGTTCTTATGTATTTTCAACGGTGGAGTTTCTACACACCATAGATTAAGGTGTGGAGCTCTGCTGTACCTCGAGTATTAATGCAATTACTATTGTTCTTCCATTCAATTCCGCTTGTTCTTTTACCAAGATATCACTTGTTCTTCAACATGATGAAGGTGATGATTGACGCCCATCACCATTCTCACCCATGAACAAGGTGACTGACAACCATTCTTGTTCTACAAGCATCTGAGGCTTAGTGAATATCTCTTGGATTCTTCGGAATCTTCGTGGTATAGGCAGGACCTGATGGCGGCATTCAAGAGAATCCGGAAGGTCTAACCTTGTCTGTGGTATTCTGAGTAGGATTCAATGACTGAATGACTGTGACGTGCTTCAAACCTGTAACCTACTGGGCGTTAGTGACAGACGCAAAAGAGTGATTCTATTCCGGTAGGGGAGGGAACCAAACCGGTGATTGGCGGCACTGTGACAGAGTGCTTTGCATTAGCTTTCACTGCGCGGATGGGAGGTAGCTGCTGACAACAGTGAGACCCTACACGAGCTTGCCATGGAAAGGAGTAAGAAGGATTGGATGAAGGCAGTAGGAAAGCAGAGAGACGGAAGGGAAGGCATCTTCATACACTTGTCTGAAGCTCTTACACCAATGATATACATAAGTATCTCTATCTTTATCTTTATGTTTTATGCGTTCATCACCATTATACATTTGAGTCTGCCTGACTGAGATTTACAAGATGACCATAGCTTGCTTCATACCACCAATCTCCGTGGGATCGACCCTTACTCGCGTAAGGTATTACTTGGACGACCCAGTGCACTTGCTGGTTAGTTGTGCGAAGTTGTAGTGATCACAATTTCGTGCACCAAGTTTTTGGCGCCGTTGCCGGGGATTGTTCTTGTGTATGGACAACTGACGGTTCATCTTGTTGCTTAGATTAGGTATTATTTTTCTTCAGAGTTCTTAAGAATGAATTCTAGTGTTTCAAAGTGATGTTCTTATCATCACCAAAGCTGATTGATCATCATTAATTTAGCTCTTGAATGCAATGTCCTGCTGAAGCTTAGCCGGCCATGTCTAATTCATTTAGACTAAAGCTTTAGACTAACATTGCATGATTCCTGGAATTCTCATTAAAGAATTTTGATACCTTTATTTTCCTTTTCACTTAATTTTCGAAAAAGCACAAAAAAATTACAAAATCATAAAAACCAAAAATATTTTATGTTTCTTGTTTGAGTCTAGAGTCTCATCTTAAGTTTGGTGTCAATTGCATGTTTCCGTTCTTCTTGCATTTTTTCGAATTTATGCATGTGTCTTAATTGATCTTCAAGTTGTTCTTGATGATTTTCTTGTTTTGATCTTTGAATTCTATTGACTTGAGTGTTTTGTTGTTTCTTATATGCATTCTCATTTTGTTAGTGTCAGTAGTGTACAAACTGCTAAGTTTGGTGTCTTGCATGCATTGTTATTTGATTCTTGTTGCATTTTAATTTTTCCCTATTATTAAAAATCCAAAAATATTTTTAATTTGTGTCTTTTCAAGTCAATAATACAGAGAATTGAAGATTCAGAACATACTGCAGAGGAATCACACAGAAAAAGCTGGGCATTCAAAAATACCCAGTGAAGAAGACAGACTGGCGTTTAAACGCCAGCCAGGGTGCCTGGTTGGGCGTTTAACGCCCAAAAAGGTATAGGTTTGGGCGTTAAACGCCAGAATGTGCACATTCTGGGCGTTTAACGCCAGGATGGCAAAGGGGGAAGATTTGTTTTCAAAATCAATTTTTTTCAAGTTTTCAAAGTTTTTCAAAATCAAATCTTTTTCAAATCATATCTTTTCAATCAAATGTTTTCAAAATTAATTTCTTTCCTTTTTCAAAGATACTTACTAACAATTAATGATTTGATTGAACATTTTTTGCCTTTTCTGTTAAGGAAGGTTTTATGTTTGAATCATATCTTTTCTTGTTAGGCAAGTCATTAATTTTTAAAATCATATCTTTTCAAATTGTTTTCAAATCATATCTTTTAAAATTGTTTTCAAATCATATCTTTGAAAATTGTTTTCAAATCATATCTTTTCAATCACATGTTTTTAAAACCAATCATATCTTCTTAACCACATCTTTTTCAAAATAGTTTTCAATCAAATCTTTTTGATTTCTAATTTCAAAATCTTTTCAAAAATCACTTGATTCTTTTCCACTTTTATTTTCGAAAATCAATTAGTGTTTTTCAAAAATGTTTTCAAATCTTTCACTTAATTTTCGAAAATTACTTCCCTTCTTCTCACATCCTTCTATTTCTGGACTAACTCTATTCTTTAATGCAAAATTCGAACTCCATCTTCTTTGATAAGTTCGAATTTTCTACTTCTGTCTTCCATTTTTCTTCCTCTGACACCTCAAGGAATCTCTATACTGTGACATAGAGGATTCCATATTTCTTGTTCTATTCTCTTTCATATGAGCAGGAACAAAGACAAAGGCATTCTTGAAGCTGACCGAATTCTTCAAAGAAGAAGAACACATGGCAGCGAAACAACAACAATGCCAACAATGCAAGGAAGGTGCTGGGTGACTTACTGCACCTCCTCCAATTTTTCTGGGAGAAGCATCTCTATCCCTGCCATTGGAGCAAACACCTTTGAGCTTAAGCCTCAATTAGTTTCTCTAATGCAACAGAATTGCAAGTTCCATGGACTTCCAATAGAAGATCCTCATCAGTTTTTAGCTGAGTTCTTGCAAATCTGTGACACAGTCAAGACTAATGGGGTTAACCCTGAGGTCTACAGACTGATGCTATTCCCTTCTGCTGTAAGAGACAGAGCTAGAATATGGTTGGACTCTCAACCTAAAGAAAGCCTGGGCTCATGGGAAAAGCTAGTCAATTTGATTTCTCAAAGTCTGTCTGGAATGCAAAATGCACCTGGCAGTACTAAGGATGCTTCATCTGAGGAAGAAGCTTATGATCCTGAAAACCCTTCAATGGAAGAGGTGAATTACCTAGGAGAACCCTATGGAAACACCTATAATTCTTCATGGGGAAATCACCCAAATTTCTCATGGAAGAATCAAGAGAGACCTCAACAAGGTTTCAATAATAATGGTGGAAGAAACAGGCTTAGCAATGGCAAGCCTTTTCCATCATCTTCTCAGCAACAGACAGAGAGTTCTAAGCAGAATACTTCTGACTTAGCAACAATGGTCTCTGATCTAATAAAGACCACTCAAAGTTTCATGAATGAAACAAGGTCCTCCATCAGAAATTTGGAAGGACAAGTGGGACAGCTGAGCAAGAAAATTACTGAACTCCCTCCTAGTACTCTCCCAAGTAATACAGAAGAAAATCCAAAAGGAGAGTGCAAAGCCATAAACATGGCCGAATATGGAGAGGAAGAGAGGAGGAGGACGCCACTGAGGAAGACCTCAGTGGGCGTGTACCAATCTCCTCTGAGTTCCTCAAAGAGGAACCATGGGAATCTGAGGCTCAAAATGAGACCATAGAGATTCCATTGGACTTGTAGAGATGTTTTGGTTAAGATTGAAGACCACTACATCCCTACTGATTTCATAGTCCTAGAGACTGGGAAGTGCATGGATGAATCCATCATCCTTGGCAGACCTTTCCTAGCCACAGCAAAGGCTGTGATTGATGTTGATAGAGGTGAACTGATCATTCAAGTGAATGAAAACTCCTTGATGTTTAAGGCTCAAGGATATCCCTCTGTCACCATGGAGAGGAAGCTTGAAGAGCTTCTCTCAAATCAGAGACAAACAGAGCCCCCACAGTCAAACTCTAAGTTTGGTGTTGGGAGGCCACAACCAAACTCTAAGTTTGGTGTTGAACCCCCACATTCAAACTCTAAGTTTGGTGTTGGGAGGTTCCCACATTGCTCTGATCATTTGTGAGGCTCCATGAGAGCCATCTGTCAAGCTACTGACATTAAAGAAGCGCTTGTTGGGAGGCAACCCAATGTTATATTTTGACTATTTTCTTTTGTTATTTTATGTTTTTTGTAGGTTGATGATCATAAGAAGTCACAAAATCCATTGAAAAAGCAAAAACAGAATGAAAAACAGGAAGAAAAACAGCACACCCCTGGAGGAAGAACCTGCTGGCGTTTAAACGCCAGTCAGGCTAGCAGATGGGCGTTTAACGCCCAGTCTGGTGCCATTCTGGGCGTTTAACGCCAGAAAGGGGCACCAGACTGCGTTAAACGCCAGTAAAGGGCACCAACCTGGCGTTAAACGCCAGGAATGGGCACCAGCCCGGCGTTTAACGCCAGAAATGGCTCAAACGTGGATTTTGATGCTATTTGGTGCAGGGATGACTTTTCCTTGACACCTAAGGATCTGTGGACCCCACAGGATCCCCAAACAACCCACCACTCTCTCTTCTTCTTCACCCATTCATCAATCACCTCAACATCTCTTCTCTTCACCACTCACATCCATCCTTCATAAACCACCACTTCTCCCCATACATGGCCGAACACAAGCCATCTCCCTCTCCTCCATTTCTCTTCTTCTACTCACTTCCCTCTCTTTGCTCGAGGACGAGCAACCTTTTAAGTTTGGTGTGGTAAAAGCATTGCTTTTTGTTTTTCCATAACCATTTATGGCATCCAAAGCCGGTTCAACTGAGAAGGCATGACCTCAAGCCCATCCTAAGAAGAAGATGGAGAAAACAAAGAGACCCCTCTCATCAAGAATCCCT
>NC_080385.1:35670369-35787765 GCF_014773155.1 Arachis stenosperma | reverse complement strand
ACAGACACATAATTGGGTGAACCTTTTCAGATTGTGACTCAGCTTTGCTAGAGTCCCAATTAGAGGTGTCCAGGTTCTTAAGCACACTCTTTTTGCCTTGGATCACAACTTATTTTTTCTTTTTTCTTTCTTTTTCTTTTTTTTCGGTTTTTTTTTTTCGCTTTTTCTTTTTTTTTGTATTCACTTTCTTGCTTCAAGAATCATTTTATGATTTTTCAGATCCTCAGTAACATGTCTCCTTTTTCATCATTCTTTCAACAGCCAACAATTTTAACATTCATGAACAACAAATTCAAAAGACATATGCACTGTTCAAGCATACATTCAGAAAACAAAAAGTATTGTCACCACATCAAACTAATTAAGCTAGTTTTAAAGATGAATTCGAAATCCTGTACTTCTTGTTCTTTTGTGATAAAAACAGTTTTCATTTAAGAAAGGTGATGGATTCATAGGACATTCATAACTTTAAGGCATAGACACTAAGACACTAATGATCATAAGACACAAACATGGACAAACATAAAGCACTAAATTTCGAAAAACAAGAAAATAAAGAACAAGGAGATTAAAGAACGGGTCCACCTCAGTGATGGCGGCTTGTTCTTCCTCTTGAAGGTCTTATGGAGTGCTTGAGCTCCTCAATGTCTCTTCCTTGTCTTTGTTGCTCCTTTCTCATGATTCTTTGATCTTCTCTAATTTCATGGAGGAGAATGGAGTGTTCTTGATGCTCCACCCTTAGTTGTCCCATGTTGGAACTCAGTTCTCCTAGGGAGGTGTTAATTTGCTCCCAATAGCCTTGTGGAGGAAAGTGCATCCCTTGGGGTATCTCAGGGATCTCATGATGAGAGGGGTCTCTTGTTTGCTCCATCCTTTTCTTGGTGATGGGCTTGTCCTCATCAATGGGGATATCTCCTTCTATGTCAACTCCAACTGAATAACAGAGGTGACAAATGAGATGAGGAAAGGCTAGCCTTGCCAAGGTGGAAGACTTATCCGCCACTTTGTAGAGTTCTTGGGCTATGACCTCATGAACTTCCACTTCTTCTCCAATCATGATGCTATGAATCATGATGGCCCGGTCTAGAGTAACTTCGGACCGGTTGCTAGTGGGAATGATTGAGCGTTGGATAAACTCCAACCATCCTCTAGCCACGGGCTTGAGGTCATGCCTTCTCAATTGACCGCTTCCCTCTTGAATCTCTCTTCCATTGTGCGCCCTCTTCACATATAACTGTGAGGACTTGGTCCAACCTTTGATCAAAGTTGACCCTTCTAGTGTAAGGATGCTCATCTCCTTGCATCATGGGCAAGTTGAATGCTAACCTTACATTTTCCGGACTGAAATCCAAGTATTTCCCCCGAACCATAGTAAGATAATTCTTAGGATCCGGGTTCACACTTTGATCATGGTTCTTAGTGATCCATGCATTGGCATAGAACTCTTGAACCATCAAGATTCCGACTTGTTGAATGGGGTTGGTAAGCACTTCCCAACCTCTTCTTCGGATCTCATGGCGGATCTCCGGATATTCACCCTTTTTGAGTGAAAAGGGGACCTCGGGGATCACCTTCTTCAAGGCCACAACATCATGGAAGTGGTCTTGATGCACCCTTGAGATGAATCTATCCATCTCCCATGACTCGGAGGTGGAAGCTTTTGCCTTCCCTTTTCTCTTTCTAGAGGTTTCTCCGGCCTTGGATGCCATAAATGGTTATGGAAAAACGAAAAAGCAACGCTTTTACCACACCAAACTTAAAATGGTTGCTCGTCCTCGAGCAAAAGAAGAAAGAAGAGAGTAGAAGAAGAAGAAATGAGGAAGAGGGAGATGGCTTATTTTATCGGCCAAGGAGGGGGGAAGTGGTGTTTAGGTTGTGTGAAAATGAAGGATTGAAGAAGGGTATTTATAGGAGAGAGGGGAGATGGGGTTCGGCCATTATGGGTGGGTTTGGGAGGGAAAATGGTTTGAATTTGAAGGGTGAGGTTGGTGGGGTTTTATGAAGGATGGATCTGAGTGGTGAAGGGAAAGATGGGATTTGATAGGTGAAGGGGTTTTGGGGAAGAGGTAATGAGGTGATTGGTGAATGGGGGAAGAAGAGAGAGAGTGGTGGTGGGGTTGGTGGGGGTCCTGTGGGGTCCACAGATCCTGAGGTGTCAAGGAAAAGTCATCCCTGCACCAATTGGCACTCAAAATCACGTTTTAAGGCATTTCTGGCGTTAAACGCCGGGCTGGTGCCCATTCCTGGCGTTTAACGCCAGGTTCTTGCCCTTTTCTGGCGTTTAACGCCAGTCTGGTGCCCCTTTCTGGCGTTAAACGCCCAGAAGGGTGCCAGACTGGGCGTTAAACGCCCAACTGCTAGCCTCACTGGCGTTTAAACGCCAGTGAGTTCTTCCTCCAGGGTGTGCTGTTTTTCTTCCTGTTTTTTCATTCTGTTTTTGCTTTTTTCAATTGATTTTGTGACTTCTTATGATCATCAACCTACAAAAAACATAAAATAACAAAAGAAAATATAAAATATAATCATTGGGTTGCCTCCCAACAAGCGTTTTTTTAATGTCAGTAGCTTGACAGAGGACTCTCATGGAGCCTCACAGATACTCAGAGCAATGTTGGAACCTCCCAACACCAAACTTAGAGTTTGAATGTGGGGGTTCAACACCAAACTTAGAGTTTGGTTGTGGCCTCCCAACACCAAACTTAGAGTTTGACTGTGGGGGCTCTGTTTGTCTCTGATTTGAGAGAAGCTCTTCATGCTTCCTCTCCATGATGACAGAGGGGGTATCCTTGAGCCTTAAACACAAAGGATTCTTCATTCACTTGAATGATCAGTTCACCTCCATCAACATCAATTACAGCCTTTGCTGTGGCTAGGAAGGGTCTGCCAAGGATGATGAATTCATCCATGCACTTCCCAGTCTCTAGGACTATGAAATCAGTAGGGATGTAATGGTCTTCAACTTTTACCAAAACATTCTCTACAAGTCCATGAGCTTGTTTTCTTGAGTTGTCTGCCATCTCTAGTGAGATTCTTGCAGCTTGTACCTCAAAGATCCCTAGCTTCTCCATTACAGAGAGAGGCATGAGGTTTACACTTGACCCTAAGTCACACAGAGCCTTCTTGAAGGTCATGGTGCCTATGGTACAAGGTATGGAAAACTTCCCAGGATCTTGTCTCTTTTGAGGTAATTTCTGCCTTGACAAGTCATCCAGTTCTTTGGTGAGCAAAGGGGGTTCATCCTCCCAAGTCTCATTTCCAAATAACTTGTCATTTAGCTTCATGATTGCTCCAAGGTATTTAGCAACTTGCTCTTCAGTGACATACTCATCCTCTTCAGAGGAAGAATACTCATCAGAGCTCATGAATGGCAAAAGTAAATCCAATGGAATCTCTATGGTCTCATTTTGAGCCTCAGATTCCCATGGTTCCTCATTAGGGAACTCATTGGAGGTCAGTGCACGCCCATTGAGGTCTTCCTCAGTGGCGTTCACTTCCTCTCCTTCCTCTCCAAATTCGGCCATGTTGATGGCCTTGCATTCTCCTTTTGGATTTTCTTCTGTATTGCTTGGAAGAGTTCTTGGAGGGAGTTCAGTAATTTTCTTACTCAGCTGTCCCACTTGTGCCTCCAAATTCCTAATGGAAGACCTTGTCTCAGTCATGAAACTTTGAGTGGTTTTGATTAGATCAGAGACCATGGTTGCTAAGTCAGAGGGGTTCTGCTTAGAATTCTCTGTCTGTTGCTGAGAAGATGATGGAAAAGGCTTGCTATTGCTAAACCTGTTTCTTCCACCATTGTTGTTGTTGAAACCTTGTTGAGGTTTCTCTTGATTCTTCCATGAGAAATTTGGGTGATTTCTCCATGAAGAATTATAGGTGTTTCCATAGGGTTCTCCAAGGTAATTCACCTCTTCCATTGAAGGGTTCTCAAGATCATAGGCTTCTTCCTCAGATGAAGCCTCCTTAGTACTGCTTGGTGCATTTTGCATTCCAGAGACTTTGAGAAATCAAATTGACTTGTTGAGTCAATATCTTGTTCTGAGCCAGTATGGCATTCAGAGCATCAATCTCAAGAACTCCTTTCTTCTGACTTGTCCCATTGTTCACAGGATTCCTTTCAGAAGTGTACATGAATTGGTTATTTGCAACCATTTCAATTAGTTCTTGAGCCTCTGTAGGCGTCTTCTTCAGATGAAGAGATCCTCCAGCAGAGCTATCCAAAGACATCTTGGATAGTTTAGAGAGACCATCATAGAAAATACCTATGATGCTCCATTCAGAAAGCATGTCAGAGGGACATTTTCTGATTAATTGTTTGTATCTTTCCCAAGCTTCATAGAGGGATTCACCATCCTTCTGTCTGAAGGTTTGGACTTCCACTCTAAGCTTACTCAATTTTTGAGGTGGAAAGAACTTTGCCAAGAAGGCATTGACTAGCTTTTCCCAAGAGTCCAGGCTTTCTTTAGGTTGAGAGTCCAACCATATCCTAGCTCTGTCTCTTACAGCAAAAGGGAATAGCATCAGTCTGTAGACCTCAGGGTCAACCCCATTAGTCTTGACTGTGTCATAGATTTGCAAGAACTCAGCTAAAAACTGATGAGGATCTTCCAATGGAAGTCCATGGAACTTGCAATTCTGTTGCATTAGAGAAACTAATTGAGGCTTTAAGCTCAAAGTTGTTTGCTCCAATGGCAGGGATAGAGATGCTTCTCCCATAGAAGTCGGGAGTAGGTGCAGTAAAGTCACCCAGCACCTTCCTTGTATTGTTGGCATTGTTGTTGTTTTCGGCTGCCATGTCTTCTTCTTCTTTGAAGAATTCGGTTAGGTCCTCTACAGAGAGTTGTGCCTTAGCTTCTCTTAGCTTTCGCTTCAAGGTCCTTTCAGGTTCAGGGTCAGCTTCAACAAGAATGCCTTTGTCTTTATTCCTGCTCATATGAAAGAGAAGAGAACAAGAAAATGTGGAATCCTCTATGTCACAGTATAGAGATTCCTTGAGGTGTCAGAGGAAAAGAAAAATAGAAGAAGGAGGTAGAAGAATTCGAACTTGATTAGATAGAGTTCGAATTGTGCATTAAGAAGGAGTAATACTCCATAAATAGAAGGATGTGAGAAGAAGGGAAGAGAATTTTCGAAAATTAATTAAAAAGATGTCAAAAACATTTTGAAAAATTGATTGATAATTTTCGAAAATTCAAAGTGGAAAAGAAATCAAGTGATTTTTGAAAAAGATTTTGAAATTAGAAGTTAAAAAGATTTGATTGAAAACTTATTTTGAAAAAGATGTGATTGAGAAGATATGATTTGAAAACAATTTTAAAAAGATTTGATTTAAAAACATTTAAAAAGATTTGATTTTAAAAATTAATGACTTGCCTAACAAGAAAAGATATGATTCAAACATTAAACCTTTCTCAACAGAAAAGGCAACAAACTTGAGATGTTCAATCAAATCATTAATTGTTAGTAAGTATTTTTGAAAAAGGAAAGAAATTGATTTTGAAAACATTTGATTGAAAGGATATGATTTGAAAAAGATTTGATTTTGAAAAACTTTGAAAACTTGAAAAAAATTGATTTGAAAAACAAAATCTTTCCCCTAGCACCATCCTGGCGTTAAACGCCCAGAATGGTATACATTCTGGCGTTTAACGCCCAAAATGCTACCTTTTTGGGCGTTAAACGCCCAACCAGGTACCCTGGCTAGCGTTTAAACGCCAGTCTGTCCTTCTTCACTGGGCGTTTTGAACGCCCAGTTTTTCTGTGTAATTCCTCTGCTGCATGTTCTGAATCTTCAGTCCCCTGTACTATTGACTTGAAAATAGAACCAAGATCAAATAAACAAGGCATGCAAGACACCAAACTTAAATTTAAACACTAGACTCAAACAAGAAACATAAAAATTTTTGTGGTTTTTATGGTTTTTATAAATTTTCTTTTTTTTTTTGTGCTTTTTTCAAAAATTATGTGAAAATAGAAAATAAAGGTTTCAGAATTCTCAATTTGAATTTCCAGGAATCATTGCAATGCTAGTCTAAGACTCCGGTCCAGGAATTAGACATGGCTTCACAGCCAGCCAAGCTTTCAAAGAAAGCTTCGGTCCAAAACTCTAGACATGGCCAATGGCCAGCCAGCCTTAGCAGATCATTGCTCCAATAGCAAGATTGATAGAGATCAACAAGCTATTGTGATGATCAGTTGAAACCTCGGTCCAATAAGATTAGACATGGCTTCACAGCCAGCCAGATTTCAACAGATCACCATGAAACACTAGAATTCATTCTTAAGAACTCTGAAGAAAAATACCTAATCTAAGCAACAAGATGAACCGTCAGTTGTCCATACTCAAGAACAATCCCCGGCAACGGCGCCAAAAACTTGGTGCTGTTGCCGGATTTTGGCACTGATGTCACCGGACCAAAAGCTTGCTCAAAACTCGAACAATCCCCGGCAACGGCGCCAAAAACTTGGTATGCGAAATTGTGATCAATACTTTTACACAAAACAATCCCCGGTAATGAATCCCAAAAACTTGGTGCTCATTACCATGGCATAAACACAACTTCGCACAACTAACCAGCAAGTGCACTGGGTCGTCCAAGTAATAAACCTTACGCGAGTAAGGGTCGATCCCACGGAGATTGGTGGTATGAAGCAAGCTATGGTCACCTTGTAAATCTCAGTCAGGCAGACTCAAATGGGTATAGTGATACACGAATAAAGCATAAAGATAGAGATAGAGGTACTTATGTATATCATTGGTGAGAGCTTCAGATAAGCGTATGAAGATGCCTTCCCTTCCGTCTCTCTGCTTTCCTACTGTCTTCATCCAATCCTTCTTACTCCTTTCCATGGCAAGCTCATGCAAGGGTTTCACCGTTGTCAGTGGCTACCTCCCATCCTCTCATTGGAAATGTTCAACGCACCCTGTCACGGCACGGCTATCCATATGTCAGTTCTCAATCAGGCCGGAATAGAATCCAGTGATTCTTTTGCGTCTGTCACTAACGCCCCGCCCTCAGGAGTTTGAAGCACGTCACAGTCATTCAATCATTGAATCCTACTCAGAATACCACAGACAAGGTTAGACCTTCCGGATTCTCTTGAATGCCGCCATCAGTTCTCGCCTATACCACGAAGACTCTGATCTCACGGAATGGCTGGCTCGTTTGTCAGGCGAGCACTCGGTTGTCAGGCGATCAACCATGCATCGTGTTATCAGGAATCCAAGAGATATTCACTAAGCCTCAGATGCTTGTAGAACAAGAGTGGTTGTCAGTCACTTTGTTCATGAGTGAGAATGATGATGAGTGTCACGGATCATCATATTCATCAAGTTGAAGAACAAGTGATATCTTGGACAAAGAACAAGCGGAATTGAATAGAAGAACAATAGTAATTTCATTAATACTCAAGGTACAGCAGAGCTCCACACCTTAATCTATGGTGTGTAGAAACTCCACCGTTGAAAATACATAAGAACAAGGTCTAGGCATGGCCGAATGGCCAGCCTCCCAAATGATCTAAGAACTAGATGTCCAAAGATGATCAAAGGATCTAAAATAATCCAAAGATCCAAAGATGAAAATACAATAGTAAAAGGTCCTATTTATAGAAAACTAGTAGCCTAAGGTGTACAAAGATGAGTAATTGACATAAAAATCCACTTCCGGGCCCACTTGGTGTGTGCTTGGGCTGAGCAATGAAGCATTTTCGTGTAGAGACTCTTCTTGGAGTTAAACGCCAGCTTTTATGCCAGTTTAGGCGTTTAACTCCCAATTAGGTGCCAGTTCCGGCGTTTAACGCTGGAATTTCTTGAGGTGACTTTGAACGCCGGTTTGGGCCATCAAATCTTGGGCAAAGTATGGACTATCATATATTGCTGGAAAGCCCAGGATGTCTACTTTCCAACGCCGTTGAGAGCGCGCCAATTGGGCTTCTGTAGCTCCAGAAAATCCACTTCGAGTGCAGGGAGGTCAGAATCCAACAGCATCTGCAGTCCTTTTCAGTCTCTGAATCAGATTTTTGCTCAGATCCCTCAATTTCAGCCAGAAAATACCTGAAATCACAGAAAAACACACAAACTCATAGTAAAGTCCAGAAAAGTGAATTTTAATTAAAAACTAATAAAAATATACTAAAAACTCAACTCAAACTACTAAAAACATACTAAAAACAATGCCAAAAAGCGTATAAATTATCCGCTCATCACCGAACCATGACCCCCCTCACACCTATATAAACGCATCTTCACTCCTTCATTTTCACACACCCTAAACACCACTTTCCCCCCTCTTTGGCCGAACACAAAGCCATTCCCTTCTTCCTCATTTCTTCTTCTTCTACTCTCTTCTTTCTTCTTTTGCTCGAGGACGAGCAAACCTTTTAAGTTTGGTGTGGTAAAAGCATTGCTTTTTGTTTTTCCATAACCATTTATGGCATCCAAGGCCGGAGAAACCTCTAGAAAGAGGAAAGGGAAGGCAAAAGCTTCTACCTCCGAGTCATGGGAGATGGAGAGATTCATCTCAAGGGTGCATCAAGACCACTTCTATGAAGTTGTGGCCTTGAAGAAGGTGATCCCCGAGGTCCCTTTTTCACTCAAAAAGAGTGAATACCCGGAGATCCGACATGAGATCCGAAGAAGAGGTTGGGAAGTTCTTACCAACCCCATTCAACAAGTCGGAATCTTAATGGTTCAAGAGTTCTATGCCAATGCATGGATCACCAAAAACCATGATCAATGTGTGAACCCAGATCCAAAGAATTGGCTTACTATGGTTCGGGGAAAATACTTGGATTTTAGTTCGGAAAATGTAAGGTTGGCATTCAACTTGCCTATGATGCAAGGAGATGAACATCCTTACACAAGAAGGGTCAACTTTGATCAAAGGTTGGACCAAGTCCTCACTGACATTTGTGAAGAGGGCGCCCAATGGAAGAGAGATTCAAGAGGGAAGCCGGTTCAACTAAGAAGGCATGACCTCAAGCCCGTGGCTAGAGGATGGTTGGAGTTTATCCAACGCTCAATCATTCCCACTAGCAACCGGTCCGAAGTTACTCTAGACCGGGCCATCATGATTCATAGCATCATGATTGGAGAAGAAGTGGAAGTTCATGAGGTTATAGCCCAAGAACTCTATAAGGTGGCAGACAAGTCCTCCACCTTGGCAAGGTTAGCCTTTCCTCACCTCATTTGTCACCTCTGTTATTCAGTTGGAGTTGACATAGAAGGAGACACCCCCATTGATGAGGATAAGCCCATCACTAAGAAAAGGATGCAAAAGAGACCTCTCTCATCATGAGATCCCTGAGATGCCTCAAGGGATGCACTTTCCTCCACAAGACTATTGGGAGCAACTGAACACCTCCCTAGGAGAATTAAGTTCCAACATGGGACAACTAAGGGTGGAGCACCAAGAACACTCCATTCTCCTCCATGAAATTAGAGAAGATCAAAGAATCATGAGAGAGGAGCAACAAAGACAAGGAAGAGACATTGAGGAGCTCAAGCACTCCATAAGACCTTCAAGAGGAAGAACAAGCCGCCATCACTAAGGTGGACCCGTTCTTTAATCTCCTTGTTCTTTATTTTCCTGTTTTTCGAAAATTTATGCTTATGTTTATCCATGTTTGTGTCTTGTGATCATTAGTGTCTTAGTGTCTATGCCTTAAAGTCATGAATGTCCTATGAATCCATCACCTTTCTTAAATGAAAACTGTTTTTATCACAAAAGAACAAGAAGTACAGGATTTCGAATTCATCTTTAAAACTAGCTTAATTAGTTTGATGTGGTGACAATACTTTTTGTTTTCTGAATGTATGCTTGAACAGTGCATATGTCTTTTGAATTTGTTGTTCATGAATGTTGACTCTTGAAAGAATGATGAGAAAGGAGACATGTTACTGAGGATCTGAAAAATCATAAAAATGATTCTTGAAGCAAGAAAAAGCAGTGAATACAAAAAAAAACAGGAGAAAGAGAAAAAGAAAGAAAAAGAAAGAAAGTTGTGATCCAAGGCAAAAAGAGTGTGCTTAAGAACCCTGGACACCTCTAGTTGGGGACTCTAGCAAAGCTGAGTCACAATCTGAAAAGGTTCACCCAATTATGTGTCTATGGCATGTATGTATCCGGTGGTAATACTGGAAGACAGAGTGCTTTGGGTCATGGCTAAGACTCAATAAGTAGCTGTGTTCAAGAATCATCATACTTAACTAGGAGAATCAATAACACTATCTGGATTCTGAGTTCCTAAAGAAGCCAATCATTCTGAATTTCAAAGGATAGAGTGAGATGCCAAAACTATTCAGAGGCAAAAAGCTAAAAGTCCCGCTCATCTAATTGGAGCTAAGTTTCATTGATAATTTAGAGTCTATAGTATATTCTCTTCTTTTTATCTTATTTGATTTTCAGTTGCTTGAGGACAAGCAACAATTTAAGTTTGGTGTTGTGATGAGCGGATAATTTGTACGCTTTTTGGCATTCTTTTTAGTGTGTTTTTAGTATATTTGGTTTAGTTTTTAGTATATTTTTATTAGTTTTTAGTTAAAATTCACTTTTCTGGACTTTACTATGAGTTTGTGTGTTTTTCTGTGATTTCAGGTATTTTCTGGCTGAAATTGAGGGACCTGAGCAAAAATCTGATTCAGAGACTGAAAAGGACTGCAGATGCTGTTGGATTCTGACCTCCCTGCACTCGAAGTGGATTTTCTGGAGCTACAGAAGCCCAATTGGCGCGCTCTCAATGGCGTTGGAAAGTAGACATCCTGGGCTTTCCAGCAATATATGATAGTCCATACTTTGCCCAATATTTAATGTCCCAAATCGGCGTTCAAAGTCACCTTCAGAAATTCCAGCGTTAAACGCCGGAACTGGCACCAAAGTGGGAGTTAAACGCCCAAACTGGCACAAAAGCTGGCGTTTAACTCCAAGAAGAGTCTCTACACGAAAATGCTTCATTGCTCAGCCCAAGTACACACCAAGTGGGCCCGGAAGTGGATTTTTATGTCATTTACTCATCTTAGGCTACTAGTTTTCTATAAGTAGGACCTTTTACTATTGTGTTATCATCTTTTGATCATGTTTTTATGATTGAACCCTCTTTGGGAGGCTGGCCATTCGGCCATGCCTAGACCTTGTTCTTATGTATTTTCAACGGTGGAGTTTCTACACCATAGATTAAGGTGTGGAGCTCTGCTGTACCTCGAGTATTAATGCAATTACTATTGTTCTTCTATTCAATTCCGCTTGTTCTTGTTCTAAGATATTCATTTGCACCCAAGAACATGATGAATGTGATGATTATGTGACACTCATCATCATTCTCACCTATGAACGAGTGCCTGACAACCACTTCTGTTCTACAAGCAAACAAGGCTCTAATGTTTATCTCTTGGATTCCTGATACACGATGCATGGTTGATCGCCTAACAACCGAGTGCTCGCCTGACAACCGAGCCAGCCATTCCGTGAGATCAGAGTCTTCGTGGTATAGGCAAGAACTGATGGCGGCATTCAAGAGAATCCGGAAGGTCTAACCTTGTCTGTGGTATTCTGAGTAGGATTCAATGATTGAATGACTGTGACGTGCTTCAAACTCCTGAGGGCGGGGCGTTAGTGACAGACGCAAAAGAATCAATGGATTCTATTCCGGCCTGATCGAGAACCGACAGATGGAAAGCCGTGCCGTGACAGGTTGCGTTGAACATTTCCACTGAGAGGATGGGAGGTAGCCACTGACAACGGTGAAACCCTTGCATAAGCTTGCCATGGAAAGGAGTAAGAAGGATTGGATGAAGACAGTAGGAAAGCAGAGAGACGGAAGGGACACAGCATCTTCATGCGCTTATCTGAAATTCCCACCAATGAATTACATAAGTATCTCTATCTTTATCTTTATGTTTTATTCATCATCTATACCCGTTTGAGTCTGCCTGACTAAGATTTACAAGGTGACCATAGCTTGCTTCATACCAACAATCTTCGTGGGATTGACCCTTACTCGCGTAAGGTTTATTACTTGGACGACCCAGTGCACTTGCTGGTTAGTTGTGTGGAGTTGTGATGAAGAGTTGAGATTGCAATGAGCGTACCATGTTGATGGCGCCATTGATGATCACAATTCCGTGCACCAGGAACCCCTCACTGGGTGGTCAACGCCCACTTACCCAGGGAAGCTGGCATTGAACGCCAGCAAAAACATCCCTGCTGGGCGTTCAACGCCCAGAAAGCTAGAGGGACTGGCGTTTAACGCCAGTCAGGGTGGACAGCAAGGGCGTTCAATGCCCGGTAAGCTAACAGAGCTGGTGTTGATCACCAGCCCAAGCACACTCTTTAAGTGCCTGAATCCCACTCAAGAACCCTCTAGCCTAGAACCAAAGGAAACCATAAAGACAATTGAGGTTCCCTTGAATGCACTTCTGCAGTGCATGAGTTCTTATGACTATTCATCCTCGGATGAGGATGAAGACACTAGGAAAGAGCAAGTTGCTCGTTTCCTAGGAGCTTTAATGAAGCTGAATACCAAGATATTTGGTACGAAGCCTCTAGAGAATGAACTCCACTACTCACCAAAGAACTCCATGCTTTGGTTCTGCAAGAGCTACCTCAGAAGCTTCCAGATCCTGGACGCTTTCTGATTCCTTGCACCATAGGCACCATGACCTTTGATAAGGCTCTGTGTGACCTAGGGTCAAGTATCAACCTCATGCCACTATCTGTAATAGAGAAGTTGAGAATTTTTGAGGTACAAGCTACACACATCTCATTAGAGATGGCAGACAAGACCATGAAGAAGCCATATGGCTTAGTGGAGGATGTCTTGGTTAAAATTGAAAACCACTACATTCTTGCAAACTTTATAGTCTTGGACATTGGAGAGGATGAGGATGACTCTGTCATCCTCAGAAGACCTTTTCTAGCCTCAGCCAATGCCATTATTGATGTGGATAAGGGAGAATTAACCCTGTAATTAGGGGAGGATCACACCTTATTCAAGATGCCTCATCCCAATTCTCCCTCTAAAAGAGAGATAACTATGCAACACTTAGTGTGCCAACCCTCTCTTTCTATGCAGAGCTCTGCAGAGCCCCCAAACATCAATTCTAAGTTTAGTCTTGGGCAGCCATCAACAAGATCTAGGCACAAAGGTACTAAAAAGAAAGTACCTAAAGGCTGGAAGGACAAGAAAGTCCCAACTAAAGGCCTCTCACCTGGCATGAGAGTTGTCTTCACTAAGAAGCCAGTCTTACTACACACAGTGAGTCATGTCCTATCTTTAGAGCATGTAGAGCTCATTCATGAGAGGACAGGAAGAAAATTCAATGTCAGGGGCAAAAATTTAAGCCCATACTCACCTCCGTAAGGAGCTAAAGGTCAAGCTAGTGACGTTAAAAGAGTGCTTGTTGGGAGGTAACCCAACCTTAATTAATTATTTATTTATTTTCTTTTATTTTGTTTTATTTTTCTTTCAGAGTCATGATCATATGCATCAGTCAAGAGACAGAGTTCACAGCAGTGAAAACAGAACACTCCGAATAGAGTGTTAAAGTTGAACGCCAGCCAGGTTATCCCTGCTGGGCGTTCGACGCCCCCATGGGCAGCATTGCTAGCGTTGAATGCCAGCCAAGGAGTAGCCCCTGGGCGTTCAAACGCCAATGTAGAGAAGCAGGGAATCTGGATTCCCTAGCCTTTCAGCACTAGTGGATCCCACAACATCTTTCACCTACCCCACTTACTTTCACACTTCCCCATACACACTTCCCTATAAATCCTAGCCCAATCACATCCATACCACTTCCCCATGACCATCATAACTCCCACCAACCCTCACCCACTTCAAAATCAAATTTCCCACCCAAAACCCACCCTATGGCCGAAACCTAACATACCCTCATCCTATAAATACCCCTCTCCATAACCCTTCATGCACCCATCTCTCATCCCTTTACACACCCCCACAAGGCCGAGCCCTCTCTCTCCCTCTCCCTCCTTCTATTTTCTTCTTCTCCTACTTCATTCTTCTATTTCCTTTATTTTTGCTCAGGGATGAGCAAAGGTTTAAGTTTGGAGCTGAAAAAGCATAGCTTTTTTTTCATTACCATTCATGGCACCCAAGGTTGGAGACTTGGTGCGCGAAATTGTGAACAATACTTTTTCACAACTCAAATAATCCCCGGTAATGGCTCCAAGAACTTGGTGCGCCTAATACCATGGCATTACACAACTTCGCACAACTAACCAGCAAGTGTACTGGGTCGTCCAAGTAATAAAACCTTACGTGAGTAAGGGTCGATCCCACGGAGATTGTTAGTATTGAAGCAAGCTATGGTCATCTTGTAAATCTTAGTCAGACAGACTCAAATGTATATGATGATGATGAACGAAAATAACAGAAGAGGTAAAGATAGAGATACTTATGTATATCATTGGTGTATGAGCTTCAGACAAGTGTATGAAGATGCCTTCCCTTCCGTCTCTCTGCTTTCCTACAGTCTTCATCCAATCCTTTCTTACTCCTTTCCATGGCAAACTTGTGTAGGGTCTCACTGTTGTCAGCAGCTACCTCCCATCCGCGCAGTGAAAGCTAATGCAGAGCACTCTGTCACAGTGCCGCCAATCACCGGTTTGGTTCCCTCCCCTACCGGAATAGAATCACTCTTTTGCGTCTGTCACTAACGCCCAGTAGGTTACAGGTTTGAAGCACGTCACAGTCATTCAGTCATTGAATCCTACTCAGAATACCACAGACAAGGTTAGACCTTCCGGATTCTCTTGAATGCCGCCATCAGTTCTTGCCTATACCACGAAGACTCTGATCTCATGGAATGGCTGGCTCGTTTGTCAGACGAGCACTCGGTTGTCAGGCGATCAACCATGCATCATGCAATCAGAAATCCAAGAGATATTCACTAAAGCCTTGAATGCTTGTAGAACAAGAATGGTTGTCAGTCATCTTGTTCATAGGTTGAAGAACAAGTGATATCTTAGATAAAGAACAAGCGGAGTTGAATGGAAGAACAATAGTAATTGCATTAATACTCGAGGTACAGCAGAGCTCCACACCCTTAATCTATGGTGTGTAGAAACTCCACCGTTGAAAATACATAAGAACAAAGGTTAGGCATGGCCGAATGGCCAGCCTCCCAAAGGTCTAAGATAGCATAAAACAAAGATAGCTACTCAGATGTCGTCTCCAGACTCTCTGACTCTCTCTAGTAAAAGGTCCTACTTATAGAAAACTATTACATAGATGAGTAAATGACATAAAAATCCACTTCCGGGCCCACTTGGTGTGTGCTTGGGCTGAGCAATCAAGGAAATTCGTGTAGAGACGTTTTCTGGAGTTAAACGCCAGCTCCCATGCCAGTTTGGGCGTTTAACTCCAACTTTTAATCCTGTTCCGGCGTTTAACGCTGGAATTTCTGAGGCCGGATTGCTTCGCGGGTTTGGGCCATCAAATCTTGGATAAAGTATGGACTATTATATATTGCTGGAAAGCCCTGGATGTCTACTTTCCAACGCCGTTGAGAGCGCGCCAATTGGGCTTCTGTAGCTCCAGAAAATCCACTTCGAGTGCAGGGAGGTCAGAATCCAACAGCATCTGCAGTCCTTTTTGGTCTCTGAATCAGATTTTTGCTCAAGTCCCTCAATTTCAGCCAGAAAATACCTGAAATCACAGAAAAACACACAAACTCATAGTAAAGTCCAGAAAAGTGAATTTTAAATAAAAACTAATAAAATATACTAAAATCTAACTAAAAGATATCAAAAACATACTAAAAACAATGCCAAAAAGTATACAAATTATCCGCTCATCACAACACCAAACTTAAATTGTTGCTTGTCCTCAAGCAACTGAAAATCAAATAAGATAAAAAGAAGAGAATATGCAATGAATTCCAAAAACATCTGTGAAGATCAGTATTAATTAGATGAGCGGGGCTTTTAACTTTTTGCTTCTGAACAGTTTTGGCATCTCAATCTCTCCTTTGAAATCCAGAATGGTTGGCTTCTTTAGGAACTCAGAGTCCAGATAGTGTTAATGATTCTCCTAGTGAAGTATGATGATTCTTGAACATAGCTATTTATTGAGTCTTGGCTGTGGCCCAAAGCACTCTGTCTTCCAGTATTACCACCGGATACATACATGCCACAGACACATAATTGGGTGAACCTTTTCAGATTGTGACTCAGCTTTGCTAAAGTCCCCAATTAGAGGTGTCCAGGGTTCTTAAGCACACTCTTATTTGCCTTGGATCACAACTCTTATTCTTTCTTTTTCTTTCTTTTTTCTTTCTTTTTCTTTCTTTTTCTTTCTTTTTTTTTTTTTTTTTTTTTTTTTTGGAATAGCTTTGCTTTTTCTTGCTTCAAGAATCATTTTATTGATTTTTCAGATCCTCAGTAACATGTCTCCTTTTTCATCATTCTTTCAAGAGCCAACATTCATGAACCACAAATTCAAGATACATATGCACTGTTTAAGCATACATTCAGAGAACAAAAATATTGCCACCACATCAAAATAATTAAACTATTATAAAATTCAAAATTCATGCAATTCTTCCTTTTTCAATTAAGCACATTTTTATTCAAGAAAGGTGATGGATTCATAGGACATTCATAACTTTAAGGCATAGACACTAAGACACTAATGATCATAAGACACAAACATGGATAACATAAAGCAATAAAAATCGAAAAACAAGGGAATAAAGAACAAGGAAATTAAGGAATGGGTCCACCTTAGTGATGGCGGCTCTTCCTTGCTCTTGAAGGTCCTATGGAGTGCTTGAGCTCCTCACTGTCTCTTCCTTGTCTTTGTTGCTCCTCCCTCATGATTCTTTGATCTTCTCTAATTTCATGGAGGAGAATGGAGTGTTCTTGATGCTCCACCCTTAGTTGTCCCATGTTGGAACTCAATTCTCCTAGGGAGGTGTTCAGTTGCTCCCAATAGTTGTATGGAGGAGAATGCATCCCTTGAGGTGTCTCAGGGATCTCATGATGAGAGGGGTCTCTTGTGTACTCCATCCTTTTCTTGGTGATGGGCTTGTCCTCATTAATGGGGGTATCTCCTTCTATGTCAACTCCAACTGAATAACAGAGGTGACAAATGAGATGAGGAAAGGCTAACCTTGCCACAGTGGAGGTCTTGTCCGCCACTTTATAGAGTTCTTGAGCTATAACCTCATGAACCTCTATTTCTTCTCCAATCATGATACTATGGATCATGATGGCCCGGTCTATGGTCACTTCGGACCGGTTGCTAGTGGGAATGATTGAGCGTTGTATGAACTCTAACCATCCTCTAGCTACGGGCTTGAGGTCATGCCTTCTTAATTGAACCGGCTTTCCTCTTGAGTCTTGCCTCCATTGTGCGCCCTCTTCACATATGACTGTGAGGACTTGGTCCAACCTTTGATCAAAGTTGACCCTTCTAGTGTAAGGATGCTCATCTCCTTGCATCATGGGCAAGTTGAACGCCATCCTCACACTCTCCGGACTGAAATCCAAGTATTTCCCCCGAACCATAGTAAGATAATTCTTTGGATTCGGGTTCACACTTTGGTCATGGTTCTTGGTGATCCATGCATTGGCATAGAACTCTTGAACCATCAAGATTCCGACTTGTTGAATGGGGTTGGTAAGTGCTTCCCAACCTCTTCTTCGGATCTCATGGCGGATCTCCGGATATTCACCCTTTTTGAGTGAAAAAGGGACTTCGGGGATCACCTTCTTCAAGGCCACAACTTCATAGAAGTGGTCTTGATGCACCTTTGAGAGGAATCTATCCATCTCCCATGACTCGGAGGTGGAAGCCTTTGCCTTCCCTTTCCTCTTTTTAGAGGTTTCTCCGGCCTTTGGTGCCATAATGGTTATGGAAAAACGAAAAAGCAACGCTTTTACCACACCAAACTTAAAATGTTTGCTCGTCCTCGAGCAAAAGAAGAAAGAAGGGAGTAGAAGAAGAAGAAATGAGGAAGAGGGAGATGGAGGTGTATTCGGCCAAAGGGGTAGAGAAGTGGTGTTTAGGTTGTGTGGAAATGAAGGGTGTAAAGAGGGGTTTATATAGGAGAGAGGGGGATGAAAGTTCGGTCATTTGAGGGTGGGTTTGGGAGGGAAAGTGGTTTGAATTTGAAGTGTGAGGTTGGTGGGGTTTTATGAAGGATGGATGTGAGTGGTGAAGAGAAAGATGGGATTTGATAGGTGAGGGGTTTTTGGGGAAGAGGTGTTGAGGTGATTGGTGAATGGGGGAAGAAGAGAGAGTGATGGTAGGGTCCTGTGGGGTCCACAGATCCTGTGGTAGGGTCCTGTGGGGTCCACAGATCCTGTAGTGTCAAGGAAAAGGCATCCTTGCACCAATTGGCACCAAAATCCACGTTTTGGGCCAATCCTGGCGTTAAACGCCGGGCTGATGCCCATTCCTGGCGTTTAACGCCAGGTTTTATACCTTTACTGGCGTTTAACGCCAGTTTGGTGCCCCTTTCTGGCGTTAAACGCCCAGAAAGGTGCCAGACTGGGCGTTAAACGCCCATCTGCTAGGCTGACTGGCGTTTGAACGCCAGCAGCATCTTCCTCCAGGGTGTGTTTTTCTTCCTGTTTTTCATTCTGTTTTTGCTTTTTTCATTATTTTTATGACTTCTTATGATCATCAACCTACAAAAAAGATAAAATAACAAAAGAAAATAATTAATCATAAAACATTGGGTTGCCTCCCAACAAGCGCTTCTTTACTGTCACTAGCTTGACAGAGGTCTCTCATGGAGCCTCAGAAATGCTCAGAACCTTGTTGAAACCTCCCAACACCAAACTTAGAGTTTGAATGTGGGGTTTCAACACCAAACTTAGAGTTTGATTGTGGCCTCCCAACACCAAACTTAGAGTTTGACTGTGGGGGCTCTGTTTGGCTCTGTTTTGAGAGAAGCTCTTCGTGCTTCTTCTCCATGATGATAGAGGGATATCCTTGGGCCTTAAACACCATGGATTCTTCATTCACTTGAATGATCAACTCTCCTCCATCAACATCAATCACAGCCTTTGCTGTGGCTAGGAATGGTCTGCCAAGGATGATGGATTCATCCATGCACTTCCCAGTCTCTAGGACTATGAAATCAGTAGGGATGTAATGGTCTTCAACCTTAACCAGAACATCCTCTACAAGTCCATAGGCTTGTTTTCTTGAGTTGTCTGCCATCTCTAGTGAGATTTTTGCAGCTTGCACCTCAAAGATCCCTAATTTCTCCATTACAGAGAGGGGCATGAGGTTTACACTTGACCCTAAGTCACACAAGGCCTTCTTGAAGGTCATGGTGCCTATGGTACAAGGTATAGAAAACTTCCCAGGATCCTGCCTCTTTTGAGGCAGTTTCTGCCTAGACAAGTTATCCAGTTCTTTGGTGAGCAAGGGAGGTTCATCTTCCCAAGTCTCATTTCCAAATAGCTTGTCATTTAGCTTCATGATTGCTCCAAGGTATTTAGCAACTTGCTCTTCAGTGACATACTCATCCTCTTCAGCGGAAGAATACTCATCAGAGCTCATGAAAGGCAGTAGTAAGTCCAAGGGAATCTCTATGGTCTCAGTTTGAGCCTCAGATTCCCAAGGTTCCTCATTGGGGAACTCACTGGAGGCCAGTGCACGCCCATTGAGGTCTTCCTTAGTGGCGTTCACTGCCTCTTCTTCCTCCCAGAATTCGGCCATATTGATGGCTTTGCACTCTCCTTTTGGATTTTCTTCAGTGTTACTTGGGAGAGTGCTTGGAGGAAGTTCAGTAATTTTCTTGCTCAGCTGACCCACTTGTCCTTCCAAGTTTCTAATGGAGGATTTTGTTTCATTCATGAAACTTTGAGTGGTCTTTATTAGATCAGAGACCATGGTTGCTAAGTCAGAATTATTCTGCTTAGAACTCTCTGTCTGTTGCTGAGAAGATGATGGAAAAGGCTTGCTATTGCTAAGCCTGTTTCTTCCACCATTATTATTGAAACCTTGTTGAGGTCTCTCTTGATTCTTCCATGAGAGGTTTGGGTGATTTCTCCATGAAGAATTATAGGTATTACCATAGGGTTCTCCTAGGTAATTCACCTCTTCCATGGAAGGGTTCTCAGGATCATAGGCTTCTTCCTCAGATGAAGCATCCTTAGTACTGTTTGGTGCATTTTGCATTCCAGACAGACTTTGAGAAATCAAATTGACTTGTTGAGTCAATATTTTGTTCTGAGCCAATATGGCATTCAGAGCATCAATCTCAAGAACTCCTTTCTTCTGACCAGTCCCATTGTTCACAGGATTCCTCTCAGAAGTGTACATGAATTGGTTATTTGCAACCATTTCAATCAGTTCTTGAGCTTCTGCAGGCGTCTTCTTCAAATGAAGAGATCCTCCTGCAGAGCTATCCAAAGACATCTTGGATAGTTCAGAGAGACCATCATAGAAAATACCTATGATGCTCCATTCAGAAAGCATGTCAGATGGACATCTTCTGATTAATTGTTTGTATCTTTCCCAAGCTTCATAGAGGGATTCTCCATCCTTCTGTCTGAAGGTTTGGACTTCCACTCTAAGCTTACTCCATCTTTGTGGAGGAAAGAACTTTGCCAAGAAGGCATTGACTAGCTTTTCCCAAGAGTCCAGGCTTTCTTTAGGTTGAGAATCCAACCATATTCTAGCCCTGTCTCTTACAGCAAAAGGGAATAGCATCAGCCTATAGACCTCAGGGTTAACCCCATTAGTCTTGACTGTGTCACAGATTTGCAAGAACTCAGCTAAAAACTGATGAGGATCTTCCATTGGAAGTCCATGGAACTTGCAATTCTGTTGCATTAGAGAAACTAATTGAGGCTTTAGCTCAAAGTTGTTTGCTCCAATGGCAGGAATAGAGATGCTTCTCCCATAGAAATCAAGAGTAGGTGCAGTAAAGTCACCAAGCACCTTCCTTGCATTGTTGGCATTGTTGTTGTTTTCGGCTGCCATGTCTTCTCCCTTGAAGAATTCGGTCAAGCCCTCTAAAGAGAGTTGTGCTTTGGCTTCTCTTAGCTTTCTCTTCAAGGTCCTTTCAGGTTCAGGATCAGCTTCAACAAGAATGCCTTTGTCTCTGCTTCTGCTCATAAGAAATAGAAAAAGAAGAAGAGAATGTGGAATCCTCTATGTCACAGTATAGAGATTCCTTGAAATGTCAGAGGAAAAGAGAAATAGTAAGAAGAAGGAGAAGGAGAATTCGAATTTTAATAGATAAAATTCGAATTGTGCATTTAGAAGGAGTAGTACTCCATAAATAGAAGGATGTGGGAAGGAAGGAAGAGAATTTTCGAAAATTCAAAAAAAAATTTGAAAACATTTTGAAAAATGTTAATTGATTTTCGAAAATCAAAGTGGAAAAGAGATAAAGTGATTTTTGAAAAAGATTTTGAAATTAGAAATTAAAAAGATTTGATTGAGAACTATTTTGAAAAAGATGTGGTTAAAAAGATTTAATTAAAAAGTTATGGGTTTAAAAAGATGTGATTGAGAAGATATGATTTGAAAACATTTTTAAAAGATATGATTTGAAAACAATTTGAAAAGATATGATTTTGAAATTGATGACTTGCCTAACAAGAAAAGATATGATTGAAACATTTAAACCTCTCTCAACAGAAAAGGCAACAATCTTGTGATGTTCAATCAAATCATTAATTGTTGGTAAGTATCTTTTTAAAAGGAAAGAAATTGAATTTGAAAACATTTGATTGAAAAGATTTGATTTGAAAAAGATTTGATTTGAAAAACTAAGAAAAATTGATTTTGGAAACAAAATCTTCCCCCTGGCACCATCCTGGCGTTAAACGCCCAGAATGGTATACATTCTGGCGTTTAACGCCCAAAATGCACCCCTTTTGGGCGTTAAACGCCCAACCAGGTGCCCTGGCTGGCGTTTAAACGCCAGTCTGCCTTCTTCACTGGGCATTTTTGAATGCTCAGCTTTTTCTGTATAATTCCTCTGCAGTTGGTTCTGAATCTTCAATTCCTTGTATCATTGACTTGAAAAGACTCAAATTAAAAATATTTTTGGATTTTTCTATTAATCAAAATGCAACAAGAATCAAATAACAATGCATGCAAGACACCAAACTTAGCAGTTTGTGCACTACTGACACTAACAATATGAGAATGCATATGAGACACACAAATACTTCAAGTCAATAGAATTCAAAGATCAAAACAAGAAATATATGCATGAATTCGAAAATTATAACAAAAACATGCATTTGACACTAAACTTAAGATGAGACTCTAGACTCAAACAAGAAACATAAAATCTTTTTGGTCTTTTTATGGTTTTATAAATTTTTTTGTGTTTTTCGAAAATTAAGTGGAAAAAAGGCATCAAAATTCTTAATGAGAATTCCAGGAATCAGTGCAATGCTAGTCTAAGACTCCGGTCCAGGAATTAGACATGGCTTCACAGCCAGCCAAGCTTCCAAGGAAAGCTTCGGTCCAAAACACTAGACATGACCAAAGGTCAGCCAAATCTTAGCAAATCACTGCTCCAAGAGCAAGATTGATACGAAATCAACAAGCTCTTGTGGTGATAAGTTGAAACCTCGGTCCAATCAGATTAGACATGGCTTCTCAGCCAGCCAGATTTCAACAAATCATCATGAAACTCTAGAATTCACCTTCAAGAATTTCGAAAAAAAAATACCTAATCTAAGCAACAAGATGAACCGTCAGTTGTCCAGCCTAAACAATCCCGGGCAATAACACCAAGAACTTGATGTTGTTGCCGGATCTTGGCATCTGATGTTACCACAAGCTTGCTCAAAACATGAACAATCCCCGGCAACGGCGCCAAAAACTTGGTGCGCGAAATTGTGAACAATACTTTTTCACAACTCAAATAATCCCCGGTAATGGCTCCAAGAACTTGGTGCGCCTAATACCATGGCATTACACAACTTTGCACAACTAACCAGCAAGTGTACTGGGTCGTCCAAGTAATAAAACCTTACGTGAGTAAGGGTCGATCCCACGGAGATTGTTAGTATTGAAGCAAGCTATGGTCATCTTGTAAATCTTAGTCAGGCAGACTCAAATGTATATGATGATGATGAACGAAAATAACAGAAGAGGTAAAGATAGAGATACTTATGTATATCATTGGTGTATGAGCTTCAGACAAGTGTATGAAGATGCCTTCCCTTCCGTCTCTCTGCTTTCCTACAGTCTTCATCCAATCCTTTCTTACTCCTTTCCATGGCAAACTTGTGTAGGGTCTCACTGTTGTCAGCAGCTACCTCCCATCCGCGCAGTGAAAGCTAATGCAGAGTACTCTGTCACAGTGCCGCCAATCACCGGTTTGGTTCCCTCCCCTACCGGAATAGAATCACTCTTTTGCGTCTGTCACTAACGCCCAGTAGGTTACAGGTTTGAAGCACGTCACAGTCATTCAGTCATTGAATCCTACTCAGAATACCACAGACAAGGTTAGACCTTCCGGATTCTCTTGAATGCCGCCATCAGTTCTTGCCTATACCACGAAGACTCTGATCTCATGGAATGGCTGGCTCGTTTGTCAGACGAGCACTCGGTTGTCAGGCGATCAACCATGCATCATGCAATCAGAAATCCAAGAGATATTCACTAAAGCCTTGAATGCTTGTAGAACAAGAATGGTTGTCAGTCATCTTGTTCATAGGTTGAAGAACAAATGATATCTTAGATAAAGAACAAGCGGAGTTGAATGGAAGAACAATAGTAATTGCATTAATACTCGAGGTACAGCAGAGCTCCACACCCTTAATCTATGGTGTGTAGAAACTCCACCGTTGAAAATACATAAGAACAAAGGTTAGGCATGGCCGAATGGCCAGCCTCCCAAAGGTCTAAGATAGCATAAAACAAAGATAGCTACTCAGATGTCGTCTCCAGACTCTCTGACTCTCTCTAGTAAAAGGTCCTACTTATAGAAAACTATTACATAGATGAGTAAATGACATAAAAATCCACTTCCGGGCCCACTTGGTGTGTGCTTGGGCTGAGCAATCAAGGAAATTCGTGTAGAGACGTTTTCTGGAGTTAAACGCCAGCTCCCATGCCAGTTTGGGCGTTTAACTCCAACTTTTAATCCTGTTCCGGCGTTTAACGCTGGAATTTCTGAGGCCGGATTGCTTCGCGGGTTTGGGCCATCAAATCTTGGATAAAGTATGGACTATTATATATTGCTGGAAAGCCCTGGATGTCTACTTTCCAACGCCGTTGAGAGCGCGCCAATTGGGCTTCTGTAGCTCCAGAAAATCCACTTCGAGTGCAGGGAGGTCAGAATCCAACAGCATCTGCAGTCCTTTTTGGTCTCTGAATCAGATTTTTGCTCAAGTCCCTCAATTTCAGCCAGAAAATACCTGAAATCACAGAAAAACACACAAACTCATAGTAAAGTCCAGAAAAGTGAATTTTAAATAAAAACTAATAAAAATATACTAAAATCTAACTAAAAGATATCAAAAACATACTAAAAACAATGCCAAAAAGTATACAAATTATCCGCTCATCAAGACTCCTCTAGAAAGAGGAAAGGAAAGGCAGTAGCCACTCCCTCTGAATCTTGAGAGATGGAGAGATTCATCACCAAAGCTCATCAAGGCCACTTCTATGATGTAGTGGCTGAGAAGAGAGTGATTCCTGAGGTCCCTTTCAATCTCAAGAAGAATGAGTATCTGGAAATCCGAAGAGAGATCCGGAGAAGAGGTTGGGAAGTTCTAACCAATCCCATTCAGGATGTTGGGATTCTCATGGTGCAAGAGTTATATGCTAATGCATGGGTTACCAAAAACCATGACACTAGTGAGAACCCAAATCCAAGGAATTGGATCACCATGGTCCGAGAAAGAATCTTAGATTTCAGCTCGGAAAGTGTGAGATTGGCGTTCAACTTGCCTCTAATGCAAGGAGATCCTCATCCTTACACTAGGAGAGTCAACTATGATCAGAGATTGGATCAAGTGCTCTCAAATATCTGTGTAGAAGGTGCACAGTGGAAAATGGATTCCCAATGCAAGCCCATTCAACTAAGAAGGGTTGACCTTAAACCCATAGCTAGAGGATGGTTGGAATTCATCTAAAGATCCATCATCCCTACTAGCAACCGGTCAGAAGTGACCATTGACAAAGCCATCATGATCCATTGCATCATGATTGGAACTGGGGTGGAACTACATGAGGTGATTCCTCAAGAATTGTACAAGGTAGCTGAGAAGCCTCACACCAATGCAAGGTTAGCATTTTCATACTGCATCTGTCATCTATGTAATTCAGCTGGAATTGTCATAAATGGAGACATCTCCATTGGGGAGGATAAGCCCCTCACTAAGAAGAGAATGGAGTAAACTAGAGAGCATGCACAAGAGCCTGTGCAACCGCCTCAGTATGAGATCCCTAAGGTGCCTCAAGGGGTGTATTTTCCTCCCCAGAGTTATTGGGATCAATGGCAAACTTCTCTTTGAGAATTGAGCACTAACATAGAGCAATTGAGGATGGAGCATCAAGAGCATGGTACCACCCTCAATGAAATAAGAGAAGACCAAAGAGAACGAATCCATCAAGGAGGAGCACTAGGCGCCACTATTAAAGGTGGATTCGTTCTCTTTTACACCCCTTTCCTATTATTTATTTTTCTATTTTTTGTCTATTTTATTATCTGTTCTCTTGTTATAGTTACATGATCATTTGCATTGATGTCATAAAAGTTGTAAAATGTTCCATATATCTCTCACCTTGCTTAAAATGAAAATTTTATTTGAAAGAATTGAGAGATGCATGAATTTCAAGTTTAAAATAAGGGTAGTTTAATTACGTTGATGTGGTGTCATTGCTTTTGTTTTCTGAATGTATGGTTGAACAGTGCATATTTAAAGTTGTAACTTTAGAATGTTAGCTCTTGAAAGAATAAGGAAAAAGGAAAAGTATTATTGGTAATCTGAAAAATCAATAAAATTATTCTTGAAGCAAGAAAAAACAGCAAAAAGAAAAAAAAAAGCTTGCATGCGAAAAAAAAAAGTGGCAAAAAATAAAAAGAAAAAAAATGGAAAAAGCAAGCATAAAAAGCCAATAGCTCTTTAAACCAAAAGGCAAGAGCAAAAAGCTAGTAACCCTTTAAGCCAAAAGGCAAAGGTAAAAGGATCCAAGGCTTTAAGTATCAGTGGTTAGGGGGCCCAAAGGAATAAAATCCTGGCCTAAGCGGCTCAAACAAAGCTGTCCCAAATCATGTGCTTGTGGCGTGAAAGTGTCAAGTGAAAAAGCTTGAGACTGAGCGGATAAAGTCGTGGTCCAAAGCAAAAAAGAGTGTGATTAAGAACTCTGGACACCTCTATCTGGGGACTCTAGCAAAGCTGAGTCACAATCTGAAAAGGTTCACCCAGTTAAAGTGTCTGTGGCATTATTGTATCCAGTGGTAATACTGGAAAACAAGGTGCTTAGGGTCACAGCCAAGACTCTAAAACCTATGTTCAAGAATCAAAATAAGCTTAACTAGGAGAGTCAATAATATCATCTAGATTATAAGTTCCTAAAGATGTCAACCATTCTAAGTTTCAATGGATAGTGAGATGCCAAAACTATTCAGAAGCAAAAAGTTACTAAGTCCCGCTCATCTAATTATAACTAAGCTTCATTTAAAACTTTGAAATTTATTGTATCATAATTTTTCTTATCCTACTATGTTTTTAGTTGCTTGGGGACAAGCAACGGTTTAAGTTTGATGTTGTGATGAGCGGATATTTTATACGCTTTTTGTCATCATTTTCATATAGTTTTCAGTGTGTTTTGTTTAGTTTTTATTAAGTTTTTATAGGTTTTAGTGTTAAATTCACATTTTTAGATTCTACTAAGAGTTTTTGTGTTTTTGTACAATTTCAGGTATTTTGCTGGCTGAAATTGAGGAGCTGGAGCAAAAGTTTGATTTAGAGACAAAGAAAGCACTGCAAATGCTGTCTAGATCTTATCTGCCTACACTCGGAAGAGTTTTTCTGGAGTTACAGAAGTCTAAATAGAGCACTCTCAACGGCCATGAAAAGTTGACTTTCAGCGCTTTCCAACAATATATGATAGTTCATACCTTGCTTTGGATTAGAAGGTCCAAAACGGGCGTCCAATCCCAGCTTCCTGCCTCCTTCCTGGCGTCCGGCGCCCAAAAGCAGAAACCAGCGTCCAAACGCCAAATGAGGACCCCCTAGCAGGCGTTCCATTCCTAAGAAATTTCATATCACGTGGATCTCATCAAAGCTCAGCCCAAACACTTACCAAGTAGGCCCCAGAAGTGGATTTTAGCACCAAAAAAACTATTTTACCCTTACTAGTCATCTGTTTAGTATTTTGCATAATTATTCAGACATCATCTAGGACTTTATGATATTTTCGAGTTTTACTTTGTATTTTACCTTCACTATGAGTTTCTAAACCTCCTAGGTTGAAGGAAGGAGCCCTGCTGAGTCCTATGAATTAATAAAAGTACTACTGTTTCTCTTCGATCTATGTTTGAATAATACTAAGATGTATATTCATTCTTCATCAATATGAATGCGTTGATCTGGCATAAGGTTATCACATTCTACATGGGTTCATAATGCGTCTTTCATTGGACAATGACGAACCACCAGCTTGAATATAGATCTCTCAAACGGCTAATCCACGACTTTGTTGGGGACTTCTCGAGACATCAGTTCAGCCGATTTTCGGGAAGATTAGGGTCTCTGTGGTAGAGGCTAGAACCCAAGGTACATCATTCTCTGATCTGAAAGATCTGACCTTGTCTGTGGTGTTTTGAGTAGGATCATTAAGGAGAATGGACTGTACGAGCTTCACCCTCAATCAGAATGGATCTACACTAAACTTGGCATTCAGATCTGGAGGAGTATTGGCAGCTGCTCAAATAAGTGTCAATCACATACAGCCTGCCATAGCAAAGAGAGCAGTAATACCAAAGTTAATTCAGAAAGAAAAAGCAACTCCAATCCTCAACTATATCCTTAAAGTATTAGCACCCTTTTATAATAATCCTAAATTCCGTAATCCTACAACCTTCAGATTCTGCCTGACTAAGACCTGCAAGATAACCACAGCTTGCTTAAAATCATAATCCTCGTGGGATTGACCTTGACTCGCTCTGGTATTACTTGGACGACCTAGTGCACTTGCTGGTACAACTGTACAAAAGTGTAGGGATTCGTGCAAACCATGGCCTGTATAACAGTAGCCATATTCTCTAACGCAGCCATAAAGTTCACTGGGTTGTTGTCGGTCGGTTCTGGTTCCACATTACCTATCCTTCTTGTCCCACGACCATGTCCACGAGTTGCCATTCGGATCCTGTCCACACCAAATAATTGATATCAAGGTGATCAGTCTCAATATCTCAAGTCTAGTACTTCAAAGTTCCAAAATCATGAGCATGAACAATTATGTTACCTTAATTAGTTAGATATCCAAAGTAGCACATAAACTCAATTCAGAGAATGCTCAGAAGTATAGTCAGTCTATCCCTCAGGCTCTACGTGAACGAACTACTCTGATACTATAATGTAATACCCTACCACACAAAGGCTTACACTATAGTCATAAATCAGAGGTGGTGAGGTATTACGACCTCTAAAGTAAAATACATACATATATAATTGAAGGAACGAAATACAACTAGGAGCCTGTGAAGAAAGATAACAGAACAAAAGCACATCACACTCGAAACGTCGAAAGTATAAAGCGTCAAAAAGGCACATAACAACACTAGTCTCGACTTACGAAGAGAAGGCTAGCTAAATAGTATAGTATAGCCCAAAAAGATACAAATATACATCCTATTTCTCCATAATCAACCTCTAAGAGGGATAGACAGTTACAATATACAAAAGTAGAGAACAACAACTTCTAAAGCAAAATGAAAAGTCCCAAAAGACAATCTTCACTTCCGAGAGCAAACCAGCACACTCAACGAGGTGCATCACGTCCTACATCTGTAAAATAAACAATTCCTAAATCAAGTGAGAACCAAAAGGTTCCCAGTAGGGTAATAATTCCAAATAGAGATAATGTAAAAAGATATGAAATTATTCTTGAAGCAAGAAAAAACAGCAAAAATAAAAAAAAGCTTGCATGCGAAAAAAAAGTGGCAAAAAATAAAAAGAAAAAAAATGGAAAAAACAAGCATAAAAAGCCAATAGCTCTTTAAACCAAAAGGTAAGAGCAATAAGCTAGTAACCCTTTAAGCCAAAAGGCAAAGGTAAAAAGGTCCAAGGCTTTGAGCATCAGTGGTTAGGGGGCCCAAAGGAATAAAATCCTGGCCTAAGCGGCTCAAACAAAGCTGTCCCAAACCATGTGCTTGTGGCGTGAAGGTGTCAAGTGAAAAGTTTGAGACTAAGTGGATAAAGTCATGGTCCAAATCAAAAAAGAGTGTGCTTAAGAACTCTAGACACCTCTATCTGGGGACTCTAGCAAAGCTGAGTCACAATCTGAAAAGGTTCACCCAATTAAAGTGTCTGTGGCATTATTGTATCCGGTGGTAATACTGGAAAACAAGGTGCTTAGGGTCACGGCCAAGTCTCTAAAAGCTATGTTCAAGAATCAAAATAAGCTTAACTAGGAGAGTCAATAATATCATCTAGATTCTAAGTTCCTAAAGATGTCAACCATTCTAAGTTTCAATGGATAGTGAGATGCCAAAACTATTCAGAAGCAAAAAGTTACTAAGTCCCGCTCATCTAATTATAACTAAGCTTCATTTCAAACTTTGAAATTTATTGTATCTTAATTTTTTTTATCCTACTATGTTTTTAGTTGCTTGGGGACAAGCAACGGTTTAAGTTTGGTGTTGTGATGAGCGGATATTTTATACGCTTTTTGGCATCATTTTCATATAGTTTTTAGTGTGTTTTGTTTAGTTTTTATTTAGTTTTTATAGGTTTTAGTGTTAAATTTACATTTTTGGATTCTACTAAGAGTTTTTGTCTTTTTGTACAATTTCAGGTATTTTCTGGCTGAAATTAAGGAGCTGGAGCAAAAGTTTGATTCAAAGACAAAGAAAGCACTATAGATGCTGTCCAGATCTGATCTGCCTACACTCGGAAGAGTTTTTCTGGAGTTACAGAAGTCCAAATAGAGCACCCTCAACGGCCATGAAAAGTTGACTTTCAGAGCTTTCCAACAATATATGATAATTCATACCTTGCTTCGGATTAGAAGGCCCAAAACTAGCATCCAACGCCAGCTTCCTGCCCCCTTCCTGGCGTCCGGCGCCCAAAAGCAGAAACCAGCATCCAAACGCCAAATGAGGACCTTCTAGCTGGCGTTCCATGCCCAAGAAATCTCATATCATATGGATCTCATCAAAGCTCAGCCCAAACACTTACCAAGTAGGCCACAGAAGTGGATTTTAGCACCAAAAAAACTATTTTACCCTTACTAGTCATCTGTTTAGTATTTTACATAATTATTCAGACATCATCTATGACTTTATGATATTTTCGAGTTTTACTTTGTATTTTACCTTCACTATGAGTTTCTAAACCTCCTAGGTTGAGGGAAGGAGCCCTGCTGAGTCTTATGAATTAATAAAAGTACTACTGTTTCTCTTCGATCGGTGTTTGATTAATACTAAGATGTATATTCATTCTTCATCAATATGAATGCGTTGAACTGGCATAAGGTTATCACATTCTACATGGGTTTATAGTGCATTTTTCATCGGATAATGATGAACCACCAGCTTGAATATAGGTCTCTCAAACGGCTAATCCACAACTTCATTGGGGACTTCTCGAGACATCAATTCAGCCGATTTTCGGGGAGATTAGGGTCTCTGTGGTAGAGGCTAGAACCCAAGGTACAGCATTCTCTTATCCAAAATATCCGACCTTGTCTGTGGTGTTTTGAGTAGGATCATTAAGGAGAATGCACTGTATGAGCTTTACCCTCAATCAAAATGGATCTGCACTAAACTTGGCATTCAGATCTGGAGGAGTATTGGCAGCTGCTCAAACCAGTGTCAATCACATACAGCCTGCCATAGCAAAGAGAGCAGTAATACCAAAGTTAATTCAGAAAGACAAAGCAACTCCAATCCTCAACTATATCCTTAAAGTATTAGCACCCTATTATAATAATCCTAAATTCCGTAATCCTGCAACCTTCTGATTTTGCCTGACTAAGACCTGCAATTAAACCATAGCTTGCTTCAAATCATAATCCTCGTGGGATCCACCTTGACTCGCTCAGGTATTACTTGGACAACCTAGTACACTTGCTGGTACAGCTGTACAAAAGTGTAGGGATTCGTGCAAACCATGGCCTGTATAGTAGTAGCCATATTCTCTAACGCAGCCATAAAGTTTACTGGGTTGTTGTCGGTCGGTTCTGGTTCCGCATTACCTCTCCTTCTTCTCCCACGACCATGTCCATGAGTCGCCATTCGGATCTTGTCCACACCAAATAATTGATATCAAGGTGACCAATCTCAATATCTCAAGTCTAGTGCTTCAAAGTTCCAAAATCATGAGCATGAACAATTATGTTACATTAATTAGTTAGATATCCTAAGTAGCACATAAACTCAATTCAGAGAATGCTCAGAAGTATAGTCAGTCTATCCCTCAGGCTCTACATGAACGAACTACTCTGATACTATAATGTAATATCCTACCACACAAAGCCTTACACTATAGTCATAAATCAGAGGTGGTGAGGTATTACGACCTCTAAAGTAAAATACATACATATATAATTGAAGAAAACAAATGCAACTAGGAGCCTGTGAAGAAAGATAATAGAACAAAAGCACATCACACTCGAAACGTCGAAAGTATAAAGCGTCAAAAAGGCACATAACAACACTAGTCTCGACCTATGAAGAGAAGGATAGCTAAATAGTATAGTATTGCCTAAAAAGATACAAATTTACATCCTATTTCTCTATAATCAACCTCTTAAAGGGATAGACAGTTACAATATACAAAAGTAGAGAACAACAACTTCTAAAGCAAAATGAAAAGTCCCAAAAGACAGTCTTCACTTCCGAGAGGAAACGAGCATGCTCAACGAGGTGCATCACGTCCTACATCTGTAAAATAAACAATTCCCAAATCAAGTGAGAACCAAAAGGTTCCTAGTAGGGTAATAATTCCAAATAGAGATAATGTAAAAAGATATGAACCCGCTAGGCGATCCTATACTCCAATCAACACAAAGTTCTAGCTCAGGGTCCTTTCTAAACCAAACAAGGTACTTAGAAACTAAATCTCAGCTAATTAGTGCTCTCAAATTTTCAATTCCTTTCAGTATAGGTCATTAGTATTCTCGTTATCATAATGGTTCCAACTTGGTAATTCAGTATCAAAACTCAGTTTTCCACAAACTTCCAATCATCACATCAGGAACAACCCTCAACGTAACCATCGCCAGTATAAAGAATCTCTCAGTTGTTCAAACACATACAAAACAATACAAGGAATATACAAATAGAGAGAACAGATAGAGCAATTAGATCAAATAGCATATAGACATAATTATTTAATAAGGCAAGCCAAATACAAGATGCACACCCAATCAATACACACAAATGCAAATGATGCATGTCTACCCTGTGACCAATGAGCTCATCTGTCGGTTATACAGCCAAACCCGACATGTCCGGTAGCAAACCCTGGACAATCCCTCAGTGCGCGCATCCCCAAGAGGTGTTCACTTTCGTTGGAGGAATTATCCAAATAGGTCTATGTGTCCAGCTACATCTTAAGATGGAGAGTCGACAAAGTCTCAAATCTCAACCCGGTGCAAGTGGGGTGAACCACTGCATCTACCCAGAAAGTTCCAATCCTCAACCCATAGCAAGTGGGGTAAACAACACCCTTGTATATACCTAGAAAGGTACCGTATCAATCAAATTCAATTCATTACGTAAGCGGGATAACACCCAGACCTTGCCATAAACAGATATTCCATTAATACACAAGCGAGATATCACCCAGACCTTGCCAATGAGCCAATCAAGCCATACTCAGTCATCGTCAATCTCATCATTCATGTCTTATGTCAATTTAGTATTCAGTAAGTTCATCACTCACAAGCTGTCATCAATATTCATCAATTTTAATCTATAATCTCATCCAAAATATCAATTTAACACAATCCATATGTTCACACTCATTCCCAAGCCTAAAAATAAGTTTTTCAACCTTAATTAGGGGTTACATAAGTTTGCAAGCTTGCTAGAAAAGCCAAATAGTCAAAAATAGAGTTTGTTCACAAAAATAGGACCTGCGCGTATGCACATTGCCATGCGCACGCACAGATCAGAATGGATTTCTCATCTTGTGTGTATGATCCTTTCGTGCGTATGCACGACTCGCAAAATTTCCATGTTGTGTATATGCACACACTCATGCATACGCACGACCCTTATTGCCCGTTTTGTGTTGTACGCACGCACCATAGTGTGCGTGGGCACGCATACCGAAAATTCTGGTTTTCTGCATAATCTCGTAATTTAGTTTTTTATACCCGTTTTCATTCATTCATATCTTTCTTTATAAAATTTTGATTCCTTCCATTCTTAAATCATTTTAAAGATCATTTAACTAGCTTTGATTTAAGATGAATTTCGTACGAATCTAAGCTTCGAGTGCTAAGTTATAGTGTGCCGAAGTTGGTCAACATTTTATTTTTACCAATTTCATCAATTTGCCCACTTTCATCAAAATTTAGTTAAATTCATTTTCAAACCATTCTAAGACCAGTCCTATGCATTTCAACACTCATTCGTCACCTTATATCCATTCCATACCTAATCAAGCAAGTTCCAATATATTCATTCCAATTCCATAAGTTTTCTTTCGATAATCACATTACAATTCAATCATACAACCAAATTATCATTTATTCCGATCATCAATTCAATCATGGCAATGCATCACTTACCGTGACTTACCATATAGGGGACATCTCACCCTATCTCGGTACTCCGGCCTAATTTCATACCAATTAATATATTAATAATCATACCACAACATTCATTTATAACCTTACATCTATATAATCATACATAACTCACCAAACACTCAATTCACACAATCAACTATATCACAATCCATCATCAACATTTTCATTCAATCCTAACCTAGGAGCAACTAACCTAGGTTTTCACATAGTCTTACACAATGCTTATCTGAAATCAAGACATGTACCTTCGTTGACGTACGGTCTCAACCTTGGAAACTCTCCTTTGGCAATTCCCAACATCCACCTGTTCAAGCTCCACCAACTTCACACCAAAACGCTTCTTGAATCAATTCCATACCAAAATTCACCTGGCTAGCTCCGCTTCACCCCGAAATCAATCCAAACAAGCTATATTCCATCTAACCACAAGATTTCACATAATTCATACTAAATTCATAACTCAAACTTAGGCAAACAATGGGAAAAGGTTCTCTTACCTTATTTTTTGTAGCCTTGGATCAAAACCCCGCTAGAACTCAAGATTAAGCCTCCTCCAAATATAAAAAATTTGAAATTTCCTTAACACATAAACCAAAATGAAAAATTAAATAGAAATAGAGAATGGGGAAAGAATTTCGAGTTTCTTAGCACAATGGTTACATAGAATGAAAGAGCATGACGAGTGCGATACATGGCCACAAACAAGTCATTAATTGGAGCTACGGTTTTAGAGTTATGAGCAATTAAGTGTGTGTATGCATAGTGCACTAGGGCATTGTTCTTACCCCTTCTCTTCTTCTATCCGTGGAGTGCAATGAACAAGGGTGAAATGCTAAATCCTTACTAAGTTAGAGGAGTTTTGTATGTGGACTTGGGTCCAACAAGGGCTCGGTTCAACCCTTTTAGCCCGTTCACCCAATTTTGGGCCAAAACCTTTAAGATTAGTGTTTTAATTCGTATTCTAAATATTTTTATTTTTTTCAACTATGAAATTTTTATTTCTTAACCCCTTTTGTTCGTAATTAATTTTTTTGTTAATTATTTATTATTTAACTAGATTTTACGTAATTGGTTACTGGCGAGGTTTATACTGTAGAATTTCTTCTGATGGTAAATCCATCGTAATTAACTTACTGTTGAATTTTATTCATTTTTTGGACGGTACTCAAAGTTTTTCTTGTATTGAGGATATTTGCTAATGATTATGATAATTATACGTTTCTGGCAAGCAATTGTACTGCATCATAAGTAAAATGGATTATCATAATGATGACTGTTAGAAATTAGTAGAGGATAAGAGAAGTAGAGTGAGTTGGTGAAGTCTAAGGAAGTGTTAGTTATAAGAGCAGAGCTAGTTAAGACAGGACAACTGTACCGTTAACTTAAGTATGAAAAGTCTATTATGCCTGTTGGACTGGGCTTACACAGCAAGCTATCCTTCTTTGGATATAGGCACAGATCAGTGCTAAACTCACTAATAATGTATACACTTTTCCAAGCTTTCTCTTTGTTTTTCTAAATTCTCTCTTCTCTCTAAGCTCTAATAAGAAGTGTGAAATTTAGAGGTTACAATATCTAGTTATATTGTATGATAGTGTCTTAGGTTTGATGTTCAATAAGAGATTAGGTTCTTTTTCCAACTCTTCCCTTACTGTTCACTTTCTTGGACATTGGATGTATTTGAATTATATTATTATCAAGATAATTGTTTTGTTTATAGTTCTAGTTGTAACTTTTGTTAGAACACTTTTGGATTTCCATCAAGTAAACGTTGATGATTTGGTATTGAAAAATTTGTCATCATACTTATGTTGTCTGTTATCATTAGTATCATTTCAAACACCATTGCTCTCTATTTTTCTTGAGCTAATAATAATCCATGTTTAATTGTATGCCATTGTTCCTATTTTTTGGTAATTTATGATGAACCATCGTGTTAAGGACATTCTGTGTGTATTGCACTGTTAAAGGTATTTGTGTTATTATTTATGCATATCAATTTCCTATACAATTATAGGAAGAAAAAATTGACAGATTGCTGGAGGAACTTCATACGACCTCTAATGTGGCGTTTCAAATGGGCAGAACTAAGAATCAAGGAAATTGAGTCGTAGGCATTAGAATATGGTAAGGAGCTTGTGGAATATGACAAGAGAAAATATATGGAGCCCGATTGTTTTACATTAGAAGAGTTTGGTTTGAATTCATTGCCGTTTACAAGATGAGGACACAACTAACATCGCATCATACACATTGAATCATTATCTTTTCTCCTATCTCGGTAGAAACCACTTTGCTCTATTTGAAGAACGAAACTCTCGCGCGATCTAGAATTTTCAAAAATAAATTCCCGTTGTAAGTATAGCTTCTAGACCGACAAGAATTCCTTTCTTACAAACATTTTTGTTGTCACAAGTAACAAACCCCTTTGAAATTGATAACCGAAGTATTTAAACCTCGGGTCGTCTTCTCAAGGAATTGCAGGGAGGTGTGTTTTATTATTGGTTATGCAAAGGTATATTTTGGGGTTTTGAAAAGGTTTGAACAAGTAATTTAATTGATAAGAAAAATAAATTAATAATTAGAAAATCTCTTGGCAAGGTATGAGAATTGGAAATTCCATCCTAGTTATCCTTATCAGGTGTAATGAGTATTGTCCGTTGCTCCAACTTAGTTAACCCTTACTAAATAAAGGAAAGTCAAGTGGACTGGTGCACAAAATTGTGATCATCAATGGCGCCATCAACATGGTACGCTCAATTGCAATCTCAACTCTTTATCACAACTTCACACAACTAACCAGCAAGTGCACTGGGTCGTCCAAGTAATAAACCTTACGCGAGTAAGGGTCGATCCCACAGAGATTGTTGGTATGAAGCAAGCTATGGTCATCTTGTAAATCTCAGTCAGGCGGATTCAAATGGTTATGGAGGATTGATAATTAAAAGATGAATAAAACATAAAATAAAGATAGAGATACTTATGTAATTCATTGGTGAGAATTTCAGATAAGCGTATGGAGATGCTTTGTCCCTTCCATCTCTCTGCTTTCCTACTGTCTTCATCCAATCCTTCTTACTCCTTTCCATGGCAAGTTGTATGTTGGGCATCACCATTGTCAATGGCTACAGTCCCGTCCTCTCAGTGAAAATGTTCAACGCGCTCTGTCACAGCACGGCTATTCATCTGTCGGTTCTCGATCATGTCGGAATAGAATCCAGTGATTCTTTTGCGTCTGTCACTAACGCCCCACAATCGCGGGTTTGAAGCTCGTCACAGTCATTCAATCCTTGAATCCTACTCGGAATACCACAGACAAGGTTTAGACTTTTCGGATTCTCAAGAATGCCGCTATCAATTCTAGCATATACCACGAAGATTCTGATTAAGGAATCCAAGAGATAAACATTCAAGCCTTGTTTGCATGTAGAACGGAAGTGGTTGTCAGGCACACGTTCATAAGTGAGAATGATGATGAGCGTCACATAATCATCACATTCATCATGTTCTTGGGTGCAAATGAATATCTTAGAACAAGAATAAAATGAATTGAATGGAAAATAATAGTAATTGCATTGATACTCGAGGTACAGCAGAGCTCCACACCTTAATCTATGGTGTGTAGAAACTCCACCATTGAAAATACATAAGTGATAATGGTGATCATTGGCTTCGACCCCAGAGAGGGAACCAGAAGAACCAAGATGAAAATACAATAGCAAAAGGTCCTATTTATAGAGAACTAGTAGCTTAGGGTTTACAGAAATGAGTAAATGACATAAAAATCCACTTCCGGGCCCACTGGTGTGTGCTTGGGCTGAGCATTGAAACTTCCATGTGTAGAGACTCTTCTTGGAGTTAAACGCCAGCTTTTGTGCCAGTTTGGGCGTTTAACTCCCATTTCTGTGCCAGTTCCGGCGTTAAACGCCGGGAATTCTTGAGCTGATTTGGAACGCCGGTTTGGGCCATCAAATCTCTGGCAGAATATAGACTATTATATATTGCTGGAAAGCCCAAGATATCTACTTTCCAACGCAATTGAGAGCGCGCCAATTGAGTTTCTGTAGCTCCAGAAAATTCACTTCGAATGCAGGGAGGTCAGAATTCAACAGCATCTACAGTCCTTTTTCAGCCTCTGAATCAGATTTTTGCTCAGGTCCCTCAATTTCAGCCAGAAAATACCTGAAATCACAGAAAAATACACAAACTCATAGTAAAGTCCAGAAAAGTGAATTTTAAATAAAAACTAATAAAAATATAATAAAAACTAACTAAAATATACTAAAAACATACTAAAAACAATGCCAAAAAGCGTATAAATTATCCGCTCATCACAACACCAAACTTAAATTGTTGCTTGTCCCCAAGCAACTGAAAATCAAATAGGATAAAAAGAAGAGAATACACAATGAATTTCAAACATATCTATGAAGATCAGTATTAATTAGATGAGCAGGGCTTTTAGCTTTTTGCCTCTGAACAGTTTTGACATCTCACTTTATCCTTTGAAATTCAGAATGATTGGCTTCTATAGGAACTCAGAATCTAGATAGTGTTATTGATTCTCTTAGTTAAGTATGATGATTCTTGAACACAGCTACTTTATGAGTCTTGGCCGTGGCCCAAAGCACTCTGTTTTCTAGTATTACTACCGGATACATCCATGCCACAGACACATAACTGGGTGAACCTTTTCAGATTGTGACTCACCTTTGCTAGAGTCCCTAATTAGAGGTGTCCAAAGTTCTTAAGCACACTCTTTTTGCTTCGGATCACGACTTTAACCGCTCAGTCTCAAGTTTTCACTTGACACCTTCACGCCACAAGCACATGGTTAGGGACAGCTAGGTTTAGCCGCTTAGGCCAGGATGTTATTCCTGTAGGCCCTCCTATCCACTGATGCTCAAAGCCTTGGATCCTTTTTATTACCCTTGCCTTTTGGTTTAAAGGGCTATTGGCTTTTTCTGCTTGCTCTCTTTTTTTTTTTTTGAATTCACTGCTTTTTCTTGCTTCAAGAATCATTTTTATGATTTTTCGGATCCTCAGTAACATGTCTCCTTTTTCATTATTCTTTCAAGAGCCAACAATTTTAACATTCATGAACAACAAATTCAAAAGACATATGCACTGTTCAAGCATACATTCAGAAAACAAAAGTATTGCCATCACATCAAAATAATTAATCTGTTATAAAATTCGAAATTCATGCAATTCTTCTCTTTTTCAATTAAGAACATTTTTCATTTAAGAAAGGTGATGGATTCATAGGACATTCATAACTTTAAGGCATAGACACTAAGACACCATTGATCATAAGACACAAACATAAATAAAACATAAAGCATAATTTTTGAAAAACAGAAAAATAAAGAACAAGGAGATTAAAGAACGGGTCCACCTTAGTGATGGCGGCTTGTTCTTCCTCTTGAAGATCTTATGGAGTGCTTGAGCTCCTCAATGTCTCTTCCTTGCCTTTGTTGCTCCTCTCTCATGATTCTTTGATCTTCTCTAATTTCATGGAGGAGGATGGAATGTTCTTGGTGCTCCACCCTTAGTTGTCCCATGTTGGAACTCAATTCTCCTAGGGAGGTGTTGATTTGCTCCCAATAGTTTTGTGGAGGAAAGTGCATCCCTTGAGGCATCTCAGGGATTTTATGATGAGGGATCTCCTCATGTCTATGAGTGGGATCTCTTGTTTGCTCCATCCTCTTCTTAGTGATGGGCTTGTCCTCATCACTGAGGATGTCTCCCTCTATGTTAATTCCAACTGAATTACAAAGGTGACAAATGAGATGAGGGAAGGCTAACCTTGCCAAGGTAGAGGACTTGTCCGCCACCTTATAAAGTTCTTGGGATATAACCTCATGAACTTCTACTTCCTCTCCAATCATGATGCTATGAATCCTGATAGCCCGGTCTATAGTAACTTCGGACCGGTTGCTAGTGGGAATGATTGAGCGTTGGATAAACTCCAACCATCCCCTAGCCACGGGCTTGAGGTCGTGCCTTCTCAGTTGAACCGGCTTCCCTCTTGAATCTCTCTTCCATTGAGCGCCCTCTTCACAAATGTCTATGAGGACTTGGTCCAACCTTTGATCAAAGTTGACCCTTCTAGTGTATGGGTGTTCATCTCCTTGCATCATGGGCAAGTTGAATGCCAACCTTACATTTTCCAGACTAAAATCTAAGCATTTCCCCCGAACCAATGTAAGCCAATTCTTTGGGTCCGGGTTCACACTTTGATCATGGTTCTTGGTGATCCATGCACTGGCATAGAACTCTTGAACCATTAAGATTCTGACTTGTTGAATGGAGTTGGTAAGAACTTTCCAACCTCTTTTTTGGATCTCATATCGGATCTCCGGATATTCACTCTTTTTGAGTTTGAAAGGGACCTCGGGGATCACCTTCTTCATGGCTACGACTTCATAGAAGTGGTCTTGATGCACTCTTAAGATGAATCTCTCCATCTCTCATGACTCGGAGGTGGAAGCTTTTGCCTTCTCTTTGCTCTTTCTAGAGGTTTCTCCGGCCTTAGGTGCCATAAATGGTTATGGAAAAACAAAAAGCAATGCTTTTACCACACTAAACTTAGAAGGTTTGCTCGTCCTCGAGCAAAAGAATAAAGAAGATAGTAGAAGAAGAAGAAATAGAGGAGATGGAGGGGGGCTTTGTGTTTCGGCCAAGGGGGAGAAGTAGTGTTTAGGTTGTGTGAAAATGAAGGAGTGAAGAAGGGTTTATATAGGGGTGGAGAGAGGGGTAGGGTTTGGCCATTATGGGTGGGTTTGGGAGGGAAAGTGGTTTGAATTTGAATGGTGAGGTAGGTGGGGTTTTATGAAGGATGGATGTGAGTGGTGAAGAGAATGGTGGGATTTGATAGGTGAGGGGTTTTGAGGAAGAGGTATTGAGGTGATTGGTGAATGGGTGAAGAAGAGAGAGAGTGGTGGGGTAGGTGGGGATCTTGTGGGGTCCACAGATCCTGAGGTGTCAAGGATAGCTCATCCCTGCACCAAGTGGCGTGTAAAATGCCCTTTCTGCCAATCCTGGCGTTAAACGCCGGGCTGTTGCCCTTTTCTGGCATTAAACGCCAGTCTGGTGCCCCTTTCTGGCGTTAAACGCCAGTCTGGTGCCCCTTTCTGGCGTTAAACGCCTAGAATGGTGCCAGACTGGGCGTTAAACGCCCATTTGCTGCCCTTACTGGCGTTTAAACGCCAGCAAGCTTTTCCTCCAGGGTGTGCTATTTTTCTTTCTATTTTTCATTCTGTTTTTGCTTTTTCAATTATTTTTGTGACTTCACATGATCATCAACCTACAGAAAACATAAAATAACAAAGGAAAATAGATAAATATAGCATTGGGTTGCCTCCCAACAAGCGCTTCTTTAATGTCAGTAGCTTGACAGTGGGCTTTCATGGAGCCTCACAGATGTTCAGAGCAATGTTGGAACCTCCCAACACCAAACTTAGAGTTTGAATGTGGGGGTTCAACACCAAACTTATAATTTGGTTGTGGCCTCCCAACACCAAACTTAGAGTTTAACTGTGGGGGCTCTGTTTGACTCTGTTTTGAGAGAAGCTCTTCATGCTTCCTCTCCATGGTTATAGAGGGATATCCTTGAGCCTTAAACACAAAGGATTCTTCATTCACTTGAATGATCAAATCTCCTCTGTCAACATCAATCACAGCCTTTGCTGTGGCTATGAAGGGTCTGCCAAGGATGATGGATTCATCCATGCACTTCCCAGTCTCTAGGACTATGAAATCAGCAGGGATGTAATGGTCTTCAATCTTTACTAGAACATCCTCTACAAGTCCATAAGCTTGTTTTCTTGAATTGTCTACCATCTCTAGTGAGATTCTTGCAGCTTGTACCTCAAAGATCCCTAGCTTCTCCATTACAGAGAGGGGCATGAGGTTTATACTTGACCCTAGGTCACACAGAGCCTTCTCAAAGGTCATGGTGCCTAATGTACAAGGTATTGAGAACTTCCCAAGGTCCTGTCTCTTTTGAGGTAAACTCTCCCTAGTCAAGTCATCCAGTTCTTTGGTGAGCAAAAGGGGTTCATCCTCCCAAGTCTCATTACCAAATAACTTGTCATTTAGCTTCATGATTGCTCCAAGGTACTTAGCAACTTGCTCTTCAGTGATATCTTCGTCCTCTTCAGAGGAAGAATACTCATCAGAGCTCATGAATGGCAGAAGTAAATCCAATGGAATCTCTATGGTCTCAGTGTGAGCCTCGGATTCCCGTGGTTCCTTATTAGGGAACTCATTGGAGGCCAGTGGACGTCCATTGAGGTCTTCCTCAGTGGAGATCACTGTCTCTTTCTCCTCTCCAAATTCGGCCATATTTATGGCCTTACACTCTCCTTTTGGATTCTCTTCTGTATTGCGTGGAAGAGTACTAGAAGGGAGTTCAGTAACTTTCTTACTCAGCTGACCCACTTGTGCCTCCAAGTTTCTAATGGAGGACCTTGTTTCAGTCATGAAACTTTGAGTGGTTTTGATTAGATCAGAGACCATGGTTGCTAAGTCAGAGTGGCTCTGCTTAGAATTCTCCGTCTGTTGCTGAGAAGATGATGGAAAAGGCTTGCCATTGCTAAACCTGTTTCTTCCACCATTATTGTTGTTGAAACCTTTTTAAGGTCTCTGTTGATCCTTCCATGAGAGATTTGGATGATTTCTCCATAAAGGATTATAGGTGTTTCCATAGGGTTCTCCCATGTAATTCACCTCTTCCATTGATGGGTTCTCAGGATTATAAGGTTCTTCTTCAGATGAAACATCCTTAGTACTGCTTGGTGCAGCTTGCATTCCAGACAGACTTTGAGAAATCATATTGACTTGCTGAGTCAATATTTTGTTCTGAGCCAATATGGCATTTAGGGTATCAATCTCAAGAACTCCTTTCTTTTGATTCGTCCCATTGTTCACAGGATTCCTTTCAGAAGTGTACATGAATTGGTTATTTGCAACCATTTCAATGAGTTCTTGAGCTTCTGCAGGCGTCTTCTTCAGATGAAGAGATCCTCCAACAGAGCTGTCCAATGACATCTTGGACAGTTCAGACAGACCATCATAGAAGATACCTATGATACTCCATTCAGAAAGCATGTCAGAAGGACACTTTTTGATCAATTTTTTGTATCTTTCCCAAGCTTCATAGAGGGATTCACCTTCCTTCTGTCTGAAGGTTTGGACTTCCACTCTAAGCTTACTCAATTTTTGAGGTGGAAAGAACTTTGCCAAGAAGGCATTGACTAGATTTTCCCAAGAGTTTAGGCTTTCTTTTGGTTGTGAGTCCAACCATATCCTAGCTCTGTCTCTTACAGCAAAAGGGAATAGCATAAGTCTGTAGACCTCAGGGTCAACTCCATTGGTCTTGACAGTGTCACAGATTTGCAAGAATTCAGCTAAAAACTGATGAGGATCTTCCAATGGAAGTCCATGGAACTTGCAATTCTGTTGCATTAGAGAAACTAATTGAGGCTTAAGCTCAAAGTTGTTTGCTCCAATGGCAGGGATAGAGATGCTTCTCCCATAGAAGTCGGGAGTAGGTGCAGTAAAGTCACCCAGCACCTTCCTTGCATTGTTGGCATTGTTGTTGTTTTCGGCTGCCATGTCTTCTTCTTGTTTGAAGATTTCTGTTAGGTCCTCCACAGAAAGTAGTGCTTTAGCTTTTCTTAGCTTTCGCTTCAAGGTCCTTTCAGGTTCAGGGTCAGCCTCAACAAGAATGCTTTTGTCTTTGTTCCTGCTCATATGAAAGAGAAGAGAACAAGAAAATATAGAATCCTCTATGTCAAAGTATAGAGATTCCTTGAGATGTCAGAGGAAAAGAAGAATAGAAGGAGGAGGTAGAAAGAGAAGAATTCGAACTTATCAAGAGAGATAGAATTCGAATTGTTGATAATAGAGGAGTGTTAGTCCTTAAATAGAGGGATGTGAGAAGAGGGGAAGAATTTTCGAAAATAAATTAAAAAGATTTTAAAAGAAATTTTGAAAATTTGATGAATGATTTTCGAAAATTAAAGTTGGAAAAGATATAAAGTGATTTTTGAAAAAGATTTTTGAAAGTAGAAATCAAAAAGATATGATTGAAAAGTTATGGTTTTAAAAAGATATGACTTGAAAAGATATGATTGAAAAACAATTTAAAAAGATTTGATTTTTAAAATTAGTGACTTGGCTAACAAGAAATTTAAAAGATATGATTCAGACATTAAACCTTTCTCAACAGAAAAGGCAACATACTTGAAATGTTTGAATCAAATCATTAATTGTTAGCAAGTATTTTTGAAAATGGAAAGAAATTGATTTTGAAAATATATGATTGAAAAGATATGATTTGAAAAAGATTTGATTTTGAAAAATTATGAAAACTTGAAAAAAATTTGAATTAAAAACAAAATCTTCCCTCTTGTGCCATCCTGGCGTTAAACGCCCAGAATGGTATCCATTCTGGCGTTTAACGCCCAAAACTCTACCTTTTTGGGCGTTAAACGCCCAGCCAGGTACCCTGGCTGGCGTTTAAACGCCAGTTTTCCTTCTTCACTGGGCGTTTTGAACGCCCAGCTTTTTCTGTGTAATTCCTCTACTGTATGTTTTGAATCTTCAATTCTCTGTATTATTGACTTGAAAAGACACAAATTAAAAAAAATTTGAATTTTTAACGATGATGAATAATCAAAATGAAACTAAGATCAAATAAACAATACATGCAAGACACCGAACTTAGAAGTTTGTATACTATTGACACTAACAAATTGAGAATGCATATGAGAAACAACAAAACACTCAAGACAAGAGAATTTAAAGATCAGAGCAAGGAAATCATCAAGAACAACTTGAAGATCAATGAAGAACATAATGCATGTAATTTTCGAAAATTAGAAGAATAAAGACATGCAATTGACACCAAACTTAAAATTAGACACTAGACTCAAACAAGAAACATAAAAATATTTTTTGATTTTAAGATTTTATAATTTTTTTTTTGGATTTTTCGAAACTTATATGGAAAAGAAAATAAAGAGGATCAAAACTTTTAATAAGAATTCCAGGAATCATGCAATGTTAGTCTAAAGCTTCAGTCTAAAAAGGATTAGACATGTCTGGCCAAGCTTCAGCAGGACATTACATTCAATAGCTAAATTGATGAGAATCAATCAGCTTTTGTGATGATAAGAACATCACCTTGAAACTCTAGAATTCATTCTTAAAAATTCTGAAGAAAAGATACCTAATCTAAGCAACAAGATGAACCGTCAGTTGTCCAAACTCGAACAATCCCCGGCAACGGCGCCAAAAACTTGGTGCACGAAATTGTGATCATCAATGGTGCCATCAACATGGTACGCTCAATTGCAATCTCAACTCTTTATCACAACTTCGCACAACTAACCAGCAAGTGCACTGGGTCGTCCAAGTAATAAACCTTACGCGAGTAAGGGTCAATCCCACGGAGATTGTTGGTATGAAGCAAGCTATGGTCATCTTGTAAATCTCAGTCAGGCGGATTCAAATGGTTATGGAGGATTGATAATTAAAAGATGAATAAAACATAAAATAAAGATAGAGATACTTATGTAATTCAAATGGTGAGAATTTCAGATAAGCGTATGGAGATGCTTTGTCCCTTCCGACTCTCTGCTTTCCTACTGTCTTCATCCAATCCTTCTTACTCCTTTCCATGGCAAGCTGTATGTTGGGCATCACCGTTGTCAATGGCTACAGTCCCGTCCTCTCAGTGAAAATGTTCAACGCGCTCTGTCACAGCACGGCTATTCATCTGTCGGTTCTCGATCATGTCGGAATAGAATCCAGTGATTCTTTTGCGTCTGTCACTAACGCCCCACAATCACGAGTTTGAAGCTCATCACAGTCATTCAATCCTTGAATCCTACTCGGAATACCACAGACAAGGTTTAGACTTTCCAGATTCTCAAGAATGCCGCCATCAATTCTAGCTTATACCACGAAGATTCTGATTAAGGAATCCAAGAGATAAACATTCAAGCCTTGTTTGCATGTAGAACGGAAGTGGTTGTCAGGCACGCGTTCATAAGTGAGAATGATGATGAGCGTCACATAATCATCACATTCATCATGTTCTTGGGTGCAAATGAATATCTTAGAACAAGAATAAGATGAATTGAATGGAAAATAGTAGTAATTGCATTGATACTCGAGGTATAGCAGAGCTCCACACCTTAATCTATGGTGTGTAGAAACTCCACCGTTGAAAATACATAAGTGATAATGGTGATCATTGGCTTCGGCCCCAGAGAGGAAACCAGAAGAACCAAGATGAAAATACAATAGCAAAAGGTCCTATTTATAGAGAACTAGTAGATTAGGGTTTACAGAAATGAGTAAATGACATAAAAATCCACTTTCGGGCCCACTTGGTGTGTGCTTGGGCTGAGCATTGAAGCTTCCATGTGTAGAGACTCTTCTTGGAGTTAAACGCCAGCTTTTGTGCCAGTTTGGGCGTTTAACTCCCACTTCTATGCCAGTTCCGGCGTTAAACGCCGGGAATTCTTGAGCTGATTTGGAACGCCGGTTTGAGCCATCAAATCTCGGGCAAAGTATGGACTATTATATATTGCTGGAAAGCCCAGGATGTCTACTTTCCAACGCAATTGAGAGCGCGCCAATTTGGGCTTCTGTAGCTCCAAAAAATCCACTTCGAATGCAGGGAGGTCAGAATCCAATAGCATCTGCAGTCCTTTTTCAGCCTCTGAATCAGATTTTTGCTTAGGTCCCTCAATTTCAGCCAGAAAATACCTGAAATCACAGAAAAACACACAAACTCATAGTAAAGTCCAGAAAAGTGAATTTCAAATAAAAACTAATAAAAATATAATAAAAACTAACTAAAATATACTAAAAACATACTAAAAATAATGCCAAAAAGCGTATAAATTATCCGCTCATCATGGACCAATTAATTTGATTCATCAAGTCATAGTCAACTCCTATGGAAAGACTAGCTTTAGAGGGATCCAAATCAACCAGCAAACTTCAAATATTAATCAACTGCTGAGTTTGATAACTCAAGTGTCACCAATTACTCAACCAAAGCCAAAAGGGAAAAATTCAAATTATTTATATAACAAATAAAAGAAAGCAATCATAAGTCTGAAATACCTCAATGTGTATTAATTAAGAAAATCAATCCAAACATAAAGAGTTCATAAACCAAATTGAGAAAATAAGTAAAAGGAATATTGAACCTGAAAATTGAGAGGAAGAAATCCTAATTTCTTTAAGAGGAATCCTAATCCTAAATCCTAAGAGAAAGGAGAGAACTTCTCTCTCTAAAAACTACATCTAAATTATGAAAAGTGTGACTTATGAATGAATGTATGTTCTCTGAAGTATGGATGCATTCCCCCACTTTATAACCTCTAATCTGTGTTTTCTGGACCAAGAATTGGGTCAAAAACAGCCCAAAATCGCTGCTGGTTCGTACAGGTCGCGGCAAAGTGACGCGGAGGCATCGTCCACGCGTTTGCGTGGATTGAAATTCGCAGATGCAACGTGTGCGCATCATCCACGCGTCCGCGTTGCCTAACTTCGGGGAAGCTATGGCAAATTATATACCGGATGTTAGCTTTCCAACACAACTGGAACCGCGTCACTTGGATCTCTGTAGCTCAAGTTATGATCGTTTGAGTGCGAAGAGGTCAGGCTGGACAGCTTAACAATTTCTTCAAGTTCTTGTATTCCTTCCACTTTTACATGCTTCCTTTCCATCCTCTAAATCATCCCTATCCTATAAACTCTGAAATTACTTAACACACATATCAGGCATCGAATGGTAATAAGAGAGGATTAAACATAGCAAAATTAAGACCAAAGAAGCATATTTTCAATCATAGCACAGAATCAGGAAGGAAAATGTAAAACATACAAATCATATGAATAAGTGTATGAAAGATTGATAAAAACCACTCAATTAACCACAATATAAATCATAAAATAGTGGTTTATCACTCTCCTTTATCTTGATGTTAGATTTGTTTGCCTTTCCGTACCTTAGAGAAGTGTTTTGACTTTTACCTTTATATATTTGTAGAGAATAAGAAGTCTAATCTCGATAGGTACATACTCACAAAAACACCAATAGGTAATGAGCTGGTTACACCATATAACAGCCAATTATACTATTGATGAGCGGATAATTTGTATACTTTTTGGCATTGTTTTTAGTAAGTTTTTGATATAATATAGTTAGTTTTTAGTATATTTTTATTAGTTTTTAATTAAAATTCACTTTTCTGGACTTTACTATGAGTTTGTGTGTTTTTCTGTGATTTCAGGTATTTTCTGGCTGAAATTGAGGGACCTGAGCAAAAATCTGATCCTGAGACCAAAAAGGACTGCAGATGCTGTTGGATTCTGACCTCCCTGCATTCGAAGCGGATTTTCTGGAGCTACAGAAGCCCAATTGGCGCGCTCTCAACGGCGTTGGAAAGTAGACATCCTGGGCTTTCCAGCAATATATAATAGTCCATACTTTGCCCAAGATTTGATGGCCCAAACCGGCGTTCAAAGTCACCTCAAGGAATCCCAGCGTTAAACGCTGGAACTGGCACCCAAATGGGAGTTAAACGCCCAAACTGGCACCAAAGCTGGCGTTTAACTCCAAGAAGAGTCTCTACACGAAATTGCTTCATTGCTCAGCCCAAGCACACACCAAGTGGGCCCGGAAGAGGATTTTTATGTCATTTACTCATTTCTGTACACCCTAGGCTACTAGTTTCTTATAAGTAGGACCTTTTACTATTGTATAGAAATCTTTTGATCACTTTTAGATCTCTAGATCATCTTTGGACATTCTAGTTCTTAGATCATTGGGAGGCTGGCCATTCGGCCATGCCTAGACCTTATGCTTATGTATTTTCAACGGTGGAGTTTCTACACACCATAGATTAAGGTGTGGAGCTCTGCTGTACCTCGAGTATTAATGCAATTACTATTGTTCTTTCATTCAAATTCCGCTTGTTCTTTATCCAAGATATCACTTGTTCTTCAACATGATGAAGGTGATGATTGACGCCCATCACCATTCTCACTCATGAACAAAGTGACTGACAACCACTCTTGTTCTACAAGCATTTGAGGCTTGGTGAATATCTCTTGGATTCCTGATTGCACGATGCATGGTTGATCGCCTGACAACCGAGTGCTCGCCTGACAAACGAGCCAACCATTCCGTGAGATCAGAGTCTTCGTGGTATAGGCAAGAACTGATGGCAGCATTCAAGAGAATCTGGAAGGTCTAACCTTGTCTGTGGTATTCTGAGTAGGATTCAATGATTGAATGACTGTGACGTGCTTCAAACCTGTAACCTACTGGGCGTTAGTGACAGACGCAAAAGAGTTATTCTATTCCGGTAGGGGAGGGAACCACACCGGTGATTGGCAGCACTGTGACAGAGTGTGTGCATTAGCTTTCACTGCGAGGATGGGAGGTAGCTGCTGACAACAGTGAGACCCTATACGAGCTTGCCATGGAAAGGAGTAAGAAGGGTTGGATGAAGACAGTAGGAAAGCAGAGAGACGGAAGGGAAGGCATCTTCATGCGCTTATCTGAAGTTCCTACCAATGAATTACATAAGTATCACTATCTTTATCTTTTATGTTATTTTCGTTCATCACCATATATATCTGAGTTTGCCTGACTAAGATTTACAAGATGACCATAGCTTGCTTCAATACTAACAATCTCCGTGGGATCGACCCTTACTCACGTAAGGTTTATTACTTGGACGACCCAGTGCACTTGCTGGTTAGTTGTGCGAAGTTGTGTAATGCCATGGTATTGAGTGCACCAAGTTTTTGGAGCCATTACCAGGGATTATGAGAGTTGTGAAAAAGTATAGTTCACAATTTCGCGCACCAAGTTTTTGGCGCCGTTGCCGGGGATTGTTCTAGTTTTGAGCAAGCCTTTGGTAACATCAGTGCCAAGATCCGGCAACAACATCAAATTTTTGGTGTTATTGCCCGGGATTGTTCTAGGCTGGACAACTGACGGTTCATCTTGTTGCTTAGATTAGGTATTTTTTTTCGAAATTCTTGAAGATGAATTCTAGAGTTTCATGATGATTTGTTGAAATCTGGCTGGCTGAGAAGCCATGTCTAATCTGATTGGACCGAGGTTTCAACTTATCACCACAAGAGCTTGTTGATTTCGTATCAATCTTGCTTTTGGAGCAGTGATTTGCTAAGGCTTGGCTGACCTTTGGTCATGTCTAGTGTTTTGGACCGAAGCTTTCTTTGGAAGCTTGGCTGGCTGTGAAGCCATGTCTAATTCCTGGACCGGAGTCTTAGACTAGCATTGCACTGATTCCTGGAATTCTCATTAAGAATTTTGATACCTTCTTTTTCCACTTAATTTTCGAAAAACACAAAAAAAAATTAAAAAATGAAAAAATCATAAAATTCAAAAATATTTCTTGTTTGAGTCTAGTGTCTCATCCTAAGTTTGGTGTCAACTGCATGCATTCATATGTCTTAGTGATCTTCAAGATGTTCTTGATGATTCACTTGCTCTGATCTTTGAATTCTATTGACTTGAGTATTTTGTGTGTCTCATATGCATTTTCAGTTCATTAGTGTCAGTAGTATACAAACTGCTAAGTTTGGTGTCTTGCATGCATTGTTATTTGATTCTTGTTGCATTTTAATTATTAAAAATCCAAAAATATTTTTAATTTGTGTCTTTTCAAGTCAATGATACAAGGGATTGAAGATTCAGAACACACTGCAGAGGAATTATACAGAAAAAGCTGAGCATTCAAAAATGCCCAGTGAAGAAGGCAGACTGGCGTTTAAACGCCAGCCAGGGCACCTGGTTGGGCGTTTAATGCCCAAAGAGGTAGCATTTTGGGCGTTAAACGCCAGAATGTATACCATTCTGGGCGTTTAACGCCAGGATGGTGCTAGGGGGAAGATTTTGTTTTCAAATCAATTTTTTCAAGTTTTCAAAATCAAATCTTTTTCAAATCAAATCTTTTCACTCAAATGTTTTCAAAATTAATTTCTTTCCTTTCAAAGATACTTACTAACAATTAATGATTTGATTGAACATTTTTTTTTTTGCCTTTTCTGTTAAGGAAGGTTTTATGTTTGAATCATATCTTTTCTTGTTAGGCAAGTCACTAATTTTCCAAATCAAATCTTTTAAAATAATTTTCAAAACATATCTTTTAAAATGGTTTTCAAATCATATCTTCTCAATCACATCTTTTAAGACAATAACCTTTCAATCATACTTTTTTTTTATCATATCTTTTTCAAATTAGTTTTCAATCAAATCTTTTTAGTTTCTAATTTCAAAATCTTTTTCAAAAATCACTTGATTTCTCTTCCACTTTCAATTTTCGAAAATTATCAATCAAATTTTCAAAATGTTTTCAAAATCTTTTAATTGAATTTTCGAAAATCCTCTTCCCTCCTTCTCACATCCTTCTATTTATGGAGTACCACTCCTTCTAAATGCACAATTCGAACCTTATCTAATTAAAGTTCGAATTCTTCTTCCCCTTCTTCTTTCTATTTCTCTTTTCCTCTGACATTTCAAGGAATCTCTATACTGTGACATAGAGGATTCCACATTTTCTTTTTCTCTTCTCTTTCATATGAGCAGGAGCAGAGACAAAGGCATTCTTGTTGAAGCTGATCCTGAACCCGAAAGGACCTTGAAGAGAAAGCTAAGAGAAGCCAAGCACAACTCTCTTTAGAGGACCTGACCGAATTCTTCAAAGAAGAAGAACCCATGGCAGCCGAAAACAACAACAATGCCAACAATGCAAGGAAGGTGCTGGGTGACTTTACTGCACCTACTCCCGACTTCTATGGGAGAAGCATCTCTATCCCTGCCATTGGAGCAAACAACTTTGAGCTTAAGCCTCAATTAGTTTCTCTAATGCAACAGAATTGCAAGTTCCATGGACTTCCAATGGAAGATCCTCATCAGTTTTTAGCTGAATTCTTGCAAATCTGTGACACAGTCAAGACTAATGGGGTTAACCCTGAGGTCTATAGACTGATGCTATTCCCTTTTGCTGTAAGAGACAGAGCTAGAATATGGTTAGATTCTCAACCTAAAGAAAGCCTGGACTCTTGGGAAAAGCTAGTCAATGCCTTCTTGGCAAAGTTCTTTCCACCACAAAGATGGAGTAAGCTTAGAGTGGAAGTCCAAACCTTCAGACAGAAGGATGGAGAATCCCTCTATGAAGCTTGGGAAAGATACAAACAATTAATCAGAAGATGTCCTTCAGACATGCTTTCTGAATGGAACATCATAGGTATTTTCTATGATGGTCTCTCTGAACTATCTAAGATGTCCTTGGATAGCTCTGCTGGAGGATCTCTTCATCTGAAGAAGACGCCTGCAGAAGCTCAAGAATTGATTGAAATGGTTGCAAATAACCAATTCATGTACACTTCTGAAAGGAATCCTGTGAACAATGGGACTAGTCAGAAGAAAGGAGTTCTTGAGATTGACACTCTGAATGCCATATTGGCTCAGAACAAGATATTGACTCAACAAGTCAATTTGATTTCTCAAAGTCTGTCTGGAATGCAAAATGCACCAAACAGTACTAAGGATGCTTCATCTGAGGAAGAAGCTTATGATCCTGAGAACCCTTCCATGGAAGAGGTGAATTACCTAGGAGAACCCTATGGAAACACCTATAATTCTTCATGGAGGAATCACCCAAATCTCTCATGGAAGAATCAAGAGAGACCTCAACAAGGTTTCAATAACAATAATGGTGGAAGAAACAGGTTTAGCAATAGCAAGCCTTTTCCATCATCTTCTCAGCAACAGACAGAGAGTTCTAAGCAGAATAATTCTGACTTAGCAACAATGGTCTCTGATCTAATAAAGACCACTCAAAGTTTCATGAATGAAACAAGGTCCTCCATCAGAAATTTGGAAGGACAAGTGGGTCAGCTGAGCAAGAAAGTTACTGAACTCCCTCCTAGTACTCTCCCAAGTAATACAGAAGAAAATCCAAAAGGAGAGTGCAAAGCCATAACCATGGCCGAATGTGGAGAGGAAAGAGAGGAGGAGGACGCCACTGAGGAAGACCTCAGTGGGCGTGTACCAATCTCCTCTGAGTTCCAATGGGAATCTGAGGCTCAAAATGAGACCATAGAGATTCCATTGGACTTACTTCTGCCATTCATGAGCTCTGATGAGTATTCTTCCTCTGAAGAGGATGAGTATGTCACTGAAGAGCAAGTTGCTAAATACCTTGGAGCAATCATGAAGCTAAATGACAAGTTATTTGGAATGAGACTTGGGAGGATGAACCTCCCTTGCTCACCAAAGAACTGGATGACTTGTCTAGGCAGAAACTGCCTCAAAAGAGGCAGGATCCTGGGAAGTTTTCTATACCTTGCACCATAGGCACCATGACCTTCAAGAAGGCCTTGTGTGACTTAGGGTCAAGTGTGAACCTCATGCCCCTCTCTGTAATGGAGAAATTAGGGATCTTAGAGGTGCAAGCTGCAAGAATCTCATTAGAGATGGCAGACAACTCAAGAAACAAGCTCATGGACTTGTAGAGAATGTTTTGGTGAAGATAGAAGACCATTACATCCCTACTGATTTCATAGTCCTAGAGACTGGGAAGTGCATGGATGAATCCATCATCCTTGGCAGACCCTTCCTAGCCACAGCAAAGGCTGTGATTGATGTTGATAGAGGAGAGTTGATCATTCAAGTGAATGGACAATCCTTGGTGTTTAAGGCCCAAGGACATCCCTCTATCATCATGGAGAGGAAGCATGAAGAGCTTCTCTCAAGACAGAGCCAAGCAGAGCCCCCACAGTCAAACTCTAAGTTTGGTGTTGGGAGGCTACAACCAAACTCTAAGTTTGGTGTTGAAACCCCACATTCAAACTCTAAGTTTGGTGTTGGGAGGTTTCAACACGGTTCTGAGCATTTCTGAGGCTCCATGAGAGTCCTCTGTCAAGCTAATGACATTAAAGAAGCGCTTGTTGGGAGGCAACCCAATGTTTTATAATTAATTATTTTCTTTTGTTATTTTATCTTTTTTGTAGGTTGATGATCATAAGAAGTCACAAAAACAATGAAAAAAGCAAAACAGAATGAAAACAGGAAGAAAAACAGCACACCCTGGAGGAGAAGAAACTGGCGTTCAAACGCCAGTAATGCTAGCTGTTGGGCGTTTAACGCCCAGTCTGGCACCATTCTGGGCGTTTAACGCCAGAAAGGGGCACCAGACTGGCGTTAAACGCCAGTAAAGGGCAAGAACCTGGCGTTAAACGCCAGGAATGGGCACCAGCCCGGCGTTTAACGCCAGAAATGGCTTAAAACGTGATTTTGAGCAACATTTGGTGCAGGGATGACTTTTCCTTGACACTACAGGATCTGTGGACCCCACAGGACCCTACCATCACTCTCTCTCTTCTTCCCCCATTCACCAATCACCTCAACACCTCTTCCCCAAAAACCTCTCACCTATCAAATCCATCTTTCTCTTCACCACTCACATCCATCCTTCATAAAACCCCACCAACCTCACCCTTCAAATTCAAACCACTTTCCCTCCCAAACCCACCCATAATGGCCGAACCTTTACCCCCCTCTCTCCTATAAATACCCTTCTTCAACTCTTCATTTTCACACAACCTAAACACCCTTTCTTCCCCCTTCTTGGCCGAATACACCACCATCTCCCTCTTCCTCATTTCTTCTTCTTCTACTCTCTTCTTTCTTCTTTTGCTCGAGGACGAGCAAACATTTAAGTTTGGTGTGGTAAAAGCATTGCTTTTTGTTTTTCCATAACCATTTATGGCATCCAAGGCCGGAGAAACCTCTAAAAAGAGGAAAGGGAAGGCAAAAGCTTCCACCTCCGAGTCATGGGAGATGGATAGATTCCTCTCAAGGGTGCATCAAGACCACTTCTATGAAGTTGTGGCCTTGAAGAAGGTGATCTCCGAGGTCCCCTTTTCACTCAAAAAGGGTGAATATCCGGAGATCCGCCATGAGATCCGAAGAAGAGGTTGGGAAGTTCTTACCAACCCCATTCAACAAGTCGGAATCTTGATGGTTCAAGAGTTCTATGCCAATGCATGGATCACAAAGAACCATGACCAAAGTGTGAACCCGAATCCGAAGAATTATCTCACTATGGTTCGGGGGAAATACTTGGATTTTAGTTCGGAGAGTGTGAGGGTGGCGTTCAACTTGCCTATGATGCAAGGAGATGAGCATCCTTACACTAGAAGGGTCAACTTTGATCAAAGGTTGGACCAAGTCCTCACAATCATATGTGAAGAGGGCGCACAATGGAAGCAAGATTCAAGAGGAAAGCCGGTCCAATTGAGAAGGCATGACCTCAAGCCCGTGGCTAGAGGATGGTTAGAGTTCATACAACGCTCAATCATCCCCACTAGCAACCGGTCCGAAGTTACCATAGACCGGGCCATCATGATCCATAGTATCATGATTGGAGAAGAAATAGAGGTTCATGAGGTTATAGCCCAAGAACTCTATAAGGTGGCGGACAAGACCTCCACCTTGGCAAGGTTAGCCTTTCCTCATCTCATTTGTCACCTCTGTTATTCAGTTGGAGTTGACATAGAGGGAGACATTCCCATTGATGAGGACAAGCCCATCACCAAGAAAAGGATGGAGTACACAAGAGATCTCACTCATCATGAGATCCCTGAGATTCCTCAAGGGATGAATTTTCCTCCACAAAACTATTGGGAGCAACTAAACACCTCCCTAGGAGAACTAAGTTCCAACATGGGACAACTGAGGGTGGAGCATCAAGAACACTCCATCATCCTTCATGAAATTAGAGAAGATCAAAGAATCATGAGGGAGGAGCAACAAAGACAAGGAAGAGACATTGAGGAGCTCAGCACTCCATAGGATCTTCAAGAGCAAGAAAGAGCCGCCATCACTAAGGTGGACCCGTTCTTTGATTTCCTTGTTATTGTTCTTCTGTTTTTCGAATTTTAATGCTTATGTTTATCCATGTTTGTGTCTTGTGATCATTAGTGTCTTAGTGTCTATGCCTTAAAGTTATGAATGTCCTATGAATCCATCACCTTTCTTGAATAAAAATGTGCTTAATTGAGAAAAAAGAAAGAATTGCATGAATTTTGAATTTTATAATAGTTTAATTATTTTGATGTGGTGGCAATATTTTTGTTCTCTGAATGTATGCTTAAACAGTGCATATGTCTTTTGAATTTGTGGTTCATGAATGTTGGCTCTTGAAAGAATGATGAAAAAGGAGACATGTTACTGAGGATCTGAAAAATCAATAAAATGATTCTTGAAGCAAGAAAAAGCAGTGAATACAAAAAAAGGAAGAAAGCAAGCGAAAAAAAAACCGAAAAAGAAAAAAAAAAAAGAAGAAAGAGAAAAAGAAAGAAAAAAAGAAAAGAATAAAGTTGTGATCCAAGGCAATAAGAGTGTGCTTAAGAACCCTGGACACCTCTAATTGGGGACTTTAGCAAAGCTGAGTCACAATCTGAAAAGGTTCACCCAATTATGTGTCTGTGGCATGTATGTATCCGGTGGTAATACTGGAAGACAGAGTGCTTTGGGCCACAGCCAAGACTCAATAAATAGCTATGTTCAAGAATCATCATACTTTACTAAGAGAATCATTAACACTATCTGGATTCTAAGTTCCTAAAGAAGCCAACCATTCTGGATTTCAAAGGATAGAGTGAGATGCCAAAACTGTTCGGAGGCAAAAGTTAAAAGCCCCGCTCATCTGATTAATACTGATCTTCACAGATGTTTTTGGAATTCATTGCATTCTCTTCTTTTTATCTTATTTGATTTTCAGTTGCTTGAGGATAAGCAACAATTTAAGTTTGGTGTTGTGATGAGCGGATAATTTGTATACTTTTTGGCATTGTTTTTAGTAAGTTTTTGATATATATAGTTAGTTTTTTAGTATTTTTATTAGTTTTTAATTAAAATTCACTTTTCTGGACTTTACTATGAGTTTGTGTATTTTTCTGTGATTTCAGGTATTTTCTGGCTGAAATTGAGGGACCTAAGCAAAAATCTGATCCTGAGACCAAAAAGGACTGCAGATGCTGTTGGATTCTGACCTCCCTGCATTCGAAGCGGATTTTCTGGAGCTACAGAAGCCCAATTGGCGCGCTCTCAACGGCGTTGGAAAGTAGACATCCTGGGCTTTCCAGCAATATATAATAGTCCATACTTTGCCCAAGATTGATGGCCCAAACCGGCGTTCAAAGTCACCTCAAGGAATCCCAGCGTTAAACGCTGGAACTGGCACCCAAATGGGAATTAAACGCCCAAACTGGCACCAAAGCTGGCGTTTAACTCCAAGAAGAGTCTCTACACGAAATTGCTTCATTGCTCAGCCCAAGCACACACCAAGTGGGCCCGGAAGAGGATTTTTATGTCATTTACTCATTTCTGTACACCCTAGGCTACTAGTTTCTTATAAGTAGGACCTTTTACTATTGTATAGAAATCTTTTGATCACTTTTAGATCTCTAGATCATCTTTGGACATTCTAGTTCTTAGATCATTGGGAGGCTGGCCATTCGGCCATGCCTAGACCTTATGCTTATGTATTTTCAACGGTGGAGTTTCTACACACCATAGATTAAGGTGTGGAGCTCTGCTGTACCTCGAGTATTAATGCAATTACTATTGTTCTTTCATTCAAATTCCGCTTGTTCTTATCCAAGATATCACTTGTTCTTCAACATGATGAAGGTGATGATGACGCCCATCACCATTCTCACTCATGAACAAAGTGACTGACAACCACTCTTGTTCTACAAGCATTTGAGGCTTGGTGAATATCTCTTGGATTCCTGATTGCACGATGCATGGTTGATCGCCTGACAACCGAGTGCTCGCCTGACAAACGAGCCAACCATTCCGTGAGATCAGAGTCTTCGTGGTATAGGCAAGAACTGATGGCAGCATTCAAGAGAATCCGGAAGGTCTAACCTTGTCTGTGGTATTCTGAGTAGGATTCAATGATTGAATGACTGTGACGTGCTTCAAACCTGTAACCTACTGGGCGTTAGTGACAGACGCAAAAGAGTTATTCTATTCCGGTAGGGGAGGGAACCACACCGGTGATTGGCAGCACTGTGACAGAGTGTGTGCATTAGCTTTCACTGCGAGGATGGGAGGTAGCTGCTGACAACAGTGAGACCCTATACGAGCTTGCCATGGAAAGGAGTAAGAAGGGTGGATGAAGACAGTAGGAAAGCAGAGAGACGGAAGGGAAGGCATCTTCATGCGCTTATCTGAAGTTCCTACCAATGAATTACATAAGTATCACTATCTTTATCTTTTATGTTATTTTCGTTCATCACCATATATATCTGAGTTTGCCTGACTAAGATTTACAAGATGACCATAGCTTGCTTCAATACTAACAATCTCCGTGGGATCGACCCTTACTCACGTAAGGTTTATTACTTGGACGACCCAGTGCACTTGCTGGTTAGTTGTGCGAAGTTGTGTAATGCCATGGTATTGAGTGCACCAAGTTTTTGGAGCCATTACCAGGGATTATGAGAGTTGTGAAAAAGTATAGTTCACAATTTCGCGCACCAACTATCCAAGTTCAAAACACACTAACTATACAACTCAAACTAATACCATGTGAAAACAAACAAGTAAAACAAGGAATTAGAATACAAAAGCTAAACACGAAGACTACAACAATATACTAAAAAATAACTCCAAAATAAGACAATAATCTTAGATTGTAACTCACTTTCTTTCAATTCTATTTCTCTCCCTTGCCACCTAAAATGCTACAATTCTTGTGCTATTCTTTCAAAGTATTCTTGAAATAAGTTTAAAAATAATATATATTATTAAAACAAAAAATTAAATATTTTGAAAAAAATATTAAAAATAATTAAAAAATTAATTTAAAGAATAAGAAATATGATGACTATGATCTTGCTTTGAAATTAGAAATGAGTAAAACTTATGATAGGGTAGAATAGAGTTTTGTGTAGGAAATGATGAGAAAGTTGGATTTTTGTGAAAAATAGATAGCTTGGATGAAGGAGCTTGTGATGATAGTTTCTTACTCTGTTACTGTAATGGACAACCTCATAGCTTTTTCAGGCCATTAGAAGATTACAACAAGGATCCTCTATCTCCCAATCTTTTCTTGTTCTGTGCAAGAGGTCTCTCTCATATGCTCCATATAAGAGAACAGAAACTGAAAATATCTAGTTTGAGACTTTATCAGAAGTTTCTGAAGTTAAGCTATTTATTTTTTACAAATGACTCAATTCTTGTTAACAAGGCTATAAAAAAAAGGTGTCAAAATATGATACAGATCCTACAGGTGTACGAGGAACTAAGTGGACAAAAGATTAATCTAGATAAATTATCCATTTTCGTTAGTAAGAATACACTATTGATGTGAGAGATAATTTAGCTAATATCCTTTGCATTCTACATGTCGATAACCAAAATAAGTATTTGGGACTTCTAATAGTAGTGCAGAGATCGAAAATAACAAATTTTAACTACATTAAAGATAAGGTGTGTCAAAAATTAAGTCATTGAAAAAGAGTCCTACTATCTCTAAGTGGAAAGGAAGGTCTTATCATGGTTGTGGCTACAGCAATACCAATTTATATCCTGAGTTATTTTAAACTTTCAGGAACTTTAATTGAAGAAATACAAAAAATAATTTTTCAATTCTGATAGAGACAAAAAAAAATCATAAAGAAGAACACAATATATCGGCTGGAAAATTTTTTGTATGCCAAAAGATCAGAGAGGTTTTAATTTCAAGGATCGTAAAGTCTTTAACCTTGCAAGTTAACAAAGTAAGGTTGAAAACTTTTAACAAGGCCTAACTCCCTTGTTGCCAAGATTTTTCAGAGCAGGTATTACAAATATTCAAAATTCATGAGATCGGATGTGGAAATTAATCGTCTGTCATGGGATTGGCATAGCATTCTCGAGGGAAGAAAAATACTAGAGAAAGGAGTTCTCTAAAAAGTTGGCATAGGCTTTACTATCAGAATTAAAGAGGATTTTTCTCTCAATTACTCCTAGTCCTATGTCTGACTCGAACCATACTCCAATTTATAGGTATATGGACTAATTATCCCTAATAGAACGTGAAACTAAGCAATTATACAGGCAATTTTCAGTTCAAGAATAATAACAATCTTTAATACTTGAATATATGAAACAAATGACAAACTTACTTGGATGCTAGAAAAAAAGAGAGGTTATTAGGTAGCTTTAAGGTATAAAGTTGCATTCTAATTTTTTCATTCTTCACAAAATATCTACCAAAACAATGCAAGAACAAAACATTTTGAAATAAAATTTGGAAGATGAAATGTCAACCAAAAATTAAAAATTACTTATGAAAAATTAGAAATTTACCCATAATTTGTATACTATTAATAATAAATTATTTAAAAATACGATAAATTAAATATTGAGAGATTGTATATGTGAGAAGTAGAAGTTGAGAAGGTGGCAGAGAAAAACTACCACATATAAACGAGAAAGGGGTGTCTGAACAGGAGAGAGAGGATTCAAAGTGGCAGGTTGATAGAAAAGAGGCGGGAGAATATAGAAGATAGTCAATAGTTGTATAGGAGGGTGACAATGTGATATTAAATTTTATTGAAATTTTATAAATTTAGGTAATATAATTTTTGTAATTTAATATTTTTAGATTATTTTTTTAATATAATGTTAACTATAGAGCCAATTTACTTTTCTAAATAAGTTTATTGAAAAGTTAACTAAGTTAGCTAATTTTATTGAAATTAGAATAAAAATATTTGTTGTTATTTTTTTTATTAAGATAAAAAAATATGGTTTAAATAAGTTTTTTATTCTTATGAAATATGATTTTTTTTACTAAAATAAAAAATATGTATTTTAATCAATTATATAATTTTTTTTATCAAAACAACATAGTATATATATTATGAATTTAATTTTAATGTAATATCAATGTACGGTAATTTTATACGTACATTTAATTAGGTAACGTCACATTAGTAAAAATAACTATCTTTCACATTGACCGCGTGAATGGTCATCCAAAGAACGGATGTAATTACACGACTGTGTAAAACGCTTTAGATTGTTAGTGCATCAAAATTAATCGCTATATATTATTTGGGATAAGTACTATTTTGTTCCTTAAGGTTTGGAGTAAAAATTGAAATCACTCCCAACTTCTATTTTGATTCAAAATGGTTCTCAACATTCCATTTAGTATTAAAATCGTCTTTTTGACAAATTTATCCATGACAAGTCTCATCCTCTTCATCTATATCTCTCTCCCTGTGGCACCCAAAGCTAAAATATTTTGTCCCACTTCATTTTTCAATCATTCGCTTCAATTCAACTCCAACTATAGCCACCACACCCTTATACTTTCACCCTACTTTGTGTGCTTCATCATCCCCATTCTCTTTTATCTTCTTTGTTCTTTTAAAACCAACACTTAATGATGTAAGAGAACAAAAAGTTTAATCCACAACATATACCGATAAGTGGCAGAAAAAAAGAAAGCTAAAACTAAATGCCTTTAAAATTATCGTTGATATAAATGATAGTATATCCTTCATTATCAATATATTTTTTTTTTCAAAATTTCAGATTTTACTAAGGAGTTTATTTGTGAAAAATTGTATTAAAGTCCAATCTATAAAGTATTTTTTAAGAATATATATTTTATATTAGATATTTTTGTTGTGTTTCGTAATCTTTTGAGAACCTTTTGTCGTTATAAAAAATAAAGGATATTTTTGTCCATGTACTCAAAAATGGAATGATTTTGATGGTTTACCTAAAATTATAATCCTTTTTTTATACTTTTTTTTTTGCTTTCTTTATTATTTTAAAACCAGCACTTAATGATGCAAAGAGAAAAGATAGGCTTAATCAGTAATATATGCCAACAAGTGGTAGAAGAAATGAAGTTAAAACTAAATGCCTTTAAAATTATTATTGATATAAATGATAGTATGTCATTCATTATCAATATATTTTTTTTAAGATTTCAGATCTCTCTAGGGAGTTTACTTGCGAAAAATCGCATTAAAGTCCAATCTATAAAGTATTTTTTGAGAATATATATTTAATATTAGATATTTTTGTTGTGTTTTGTAATGTTTTGAGAATATTTTTATTGTTATAAAAAATAAAGGATATTTTAATCAAGGTATTAAAAAACGAGGCAATTTTGATAGTTTACCTCAACTTGTAACCTATTTTTTCTCTAACACTTTTTTTTTTCTCTTTTTGCCTTCTTTGTTCTTTTAAAACCAGCACTTAATGATACAAGAGAATAAAAAGCATAATCCGCAACATATGCCAACAAGTGACAGTAAAAAAAGGAAGTCAAAACTTAATGCCTTTAAAATTATTGTTGACATAAATGATAGTATATCCTTCATTATCAATATATTTTTTTCACGATTTTAGATCTCTCTAGAAAGTTTACTTGCAAAAAATCACATTAAAGTTCAATTTATAAAATATTTTTTGAGAATATATATTTAATATTGAATATTTTTATTGTGTTTTGTAATATTTTGAGAATATTTTTATCGTTATAGAAAATAATGGATATTTTTGTCAGCGTATTAAAAAATGGGACAATTTTGGTTGTTTAACTAAACTTACAATCTTTTTTTGTCTAACACTTTTTTTTCCTCTTTTTATCTTCTTTGTTCTTTTAAAACCAGCGATTAATGATGCAAGAGAATAAAAAGCTCAATCCGTAACATATGCCAACAAGTGGTTAAAAAAAACTAAAATTAAATGCCTTAAAAATTATCATTGATATAAATGATAGTATGTCCTTCATTATCAATATATTTCTTTTCAAGATTTTAGATTTCACTACGGAGTTTACTTGCAAAAAATCGCATTGAAGTTCAATCTATAAAGTATTTTTTGAGAATATATATTTAATATTGAATATTTTGGTTGTGTTTTGTAATGTTTTAAGAACCTTTTTGTTGTTATAAAAAATAAAGGATATTTTTTGTCAGTGTATTCAAAAACGGGGGCGATTTCAATGGTTTATCTAAACTTATAACCTTTTATTTTTTTATACTTTTTTTTCTCTTTTTTTATTTTCTTTGTTCTTTTAAAACCAACACTTAATGATGCAAGAGAATAAGAAGTTTAATCTGCCACATATGCCGACAAGTAGTAGAAAAAAGGAAGCTAAAACTAAATGCCTTCAAAATTATTATTGATATAAATGATAGTATGTCTTTTATTATCAATATAATTTTTATCAATATTTCAGATCTCTCGAAGGAGTTTGCTTGCAAAAGACTGCATTAAAGTCCAATCTATAAAATATTTTTTTAATAATATGTATTTAATATTGAGTATTATTATTGTGTTTTATAATGTGTTGAAAATATTTTTATCATTGTAAAAAATAAAAGATATTTTTGTCCGTATATTCAAAAATAGGGCGATTTTGATAGTTTACCTAAACTAGTAATCTTTTTTTCTTTAACATTTTTTTCTCTTTTTGCTTTCTTTGTTCTTCTAAAAATAGCACTTAATTATGCAAGAGAATAAGAAGCATAATTTGCAACATATGCCAACAAGTGACAGAAAAAAAGAAAGCCAAAACCAAATGCCTTTAAAATTATCGTTAACATAAATGATATTATGTCCTTCATTATCAATATTTTTTTTATGATATCAGATCTCTTTAGGGAGTTTACTTGCAAAAAATCACATTAAAGTCCAATTTTATAAAGTATTTTTTGAGAATATATATTTAATAATTTTTGTTGTGTTTTGTAATGTTTTGAGAATATTTTAGTCATTATAAAAAATAAATGATATTTTTGTTGGCATGTTAAAAAATGGAAAACTTTTGGTAATTTACCTAAACTTACAATTTATTTTTCCTTTAACACTTTTTTTTGTCTTCTTTGTTCTTTTAAAATTATCCATTAATGATGCAAGAGAACAAAAACCTTAATCTGTAACATATGCCAACAAGTGGTAGAAAAGAACGCTAAAATTAAATGCCTTTAAAATTATTATTGATATAAATGATAATATGTCTTTTATTATTAATATATTTTTTTTTCAAAATTCAGATTTTACTAGGGAGTTTACTTGCGAAAAATCGTATTGAAGTCTAATCTATAAAGTAATTTTTTAGAATATATATTTAATATTGGATATTTTTGTTGTGTTTTGTAATGTTTTGAGAACCTTTTTGTCGTTATAAAAAAAGATATTTTTGTCATCGTATTTAAAAAAGGACGATTTTCATGGTTTACCTAAACTTATAACCTTTTTTCTCTGATACTTTTTTTTCTCTCTTTTTATTTTCTTTGTTCTTTTAAAACTAGCACTTAATGATGCAAGAGAATAAGAAGCTTAATCCGCAATATATGTCGACAAGTGATAGAAAAAAGAAAACAAAAATTAAATACCTTTAAAATTATTATTATATAAATGATAGTATGCTCTTCATTATCAATATATTTTTTTTCAAGATTTCATATCTCTCTAGGAAGTTTACTTACAAAAAATCACATTAAAGTTCAATTTAAAAGTATTTTAAAAAATATATATTTAATATTGGATATGTTTATTGTGTTTTGTAATGTTTTGAGAATATTTTTGTCGTTATAAAAAATAAAGGATATTTTTGTCAACGTATTCAAAAAGGGGACAATTTTGATAGTTTACCTAAACTTGTAATTTTTTTTTCTTTAATACTTTTTTTTTTGCCTTCTTTATTCCTTTAAAAGCAACCCTTAATGATGCAAGAGAATAAGAAGTATATTTCACAACAAATGCCAACAAGTGGCAGAAAAAAGAAGTTAAAACTAAATGCCTTTAAAATTATTCATGACATAAATGACAGTATATCTTTCATTATCTATATATGTTTTTCATGATTTAAGATCTCTCTAGCGAGTTTACTTGCGAAAAATCGCATTAAAGTCCAATTTATAAAGTATTTTTTGAGAAAATATATTTAATATTGGGTATTTTTGTTGTATTTTATAACATTTTGAGAATATTTTTGTCTTTATAAAAAATAAAGCATATTTTTATCAGCTTATTAAAAAATAGGATAATTTTGGTAGTTTACCAAAACTCACAATGTTTTTCTCTAACACTTTTTTTTTTCTTTTTGTCTTCTTTGTTCTTTTAAAACCAGCGTTAATGATGCAAGAGAATAAAAAGTTTAATCCGCAACATATATGCCAACAAGTGGCAGAAAAGAAAAGCTAAAATTAAATACCTTTAAAATTATCATTGATATAAATGATAGTATGTCTTTCATTATCAATATATTTTTTTCAAAATTTCAGATTTCACTAGGGAGTTTACTTGGAAAAAATCGCATTAAAGTCCAATCTATAAAGTATTTTTTGATAATATATATTTAATATTGGATATTTTTGTTGTATTTTGCAATGTTTTGATAACCTTTTATCGTTATAAAAAATAAAAGATATTTTTGTCAACGTATTCAAAAACAGGACGATTTTGATGGTTTACCTAAATTATCTCTGATACTTTTTTTTTCTCTCTTTTTATGTTCTTTGTTCTTTTAAAACCAGCACTTAATGATGCAAGAGAATAAAAAGCTTAATCCGCAACATATGCCGACAAATGATAGAAAAAAGAAAGCTAAAATTAAATGCCTTAAAAATTATTATTGATATAAATGATAGTATGACCTTCATTATTAATATATTTTTTTTAAGATTTCAGATTTTTCTAGGGAATTTACTTACGAAAAATTGCATTAAAATTCAATCTATAAATTTTTTTAAGAATATATATTTAATATTGAATATTTTTACTGTGTTTTCTAATGTTTTGAGAATATTTTTTTCGTTATAAAAAATAAAGGATATTTTAGCGTATTAAAAAACGGGACGATTTTGATAGTTTATCTAGACTTGTAATTTTTTTCTCTAACACTTTTTTTCCCTCTTTTGGCCTTTTTTGTTCTTTTAAAAGTATCTCTTAATAATGCAAGAGAATAAGAAGCATAATCCGCAATATTTGTCGACAAGTGGCAGGAAAAAAAAGCTAAAACTAAATGTCTTTAAAATTATCATTGACATAAATGATAATATTTTTTATTATCAATATATTTTTTTTCATAATTTCAGATCTCTCTACAAAATTTACTTGCGAAAAATCGCATTAAAGTTTAATTTATAAAGTATTTTTTAAGAATATATATATATATATATATATATATATATATATATATATATATATTGTGTTTTATAATGTTTTTAGAATATTTTTGTCGTTATAAAAAATAAAGGATATTTTGTCAGCGTATTAAAAAATGGGACAATTTTGGTGATTTGCCTAAAATTATAATCTTTTTTTCTGTAATATTTTTTTATATATTTTTTGTTCTTTTAAACTAGCAGTTAATGATGCAAGAGAATAAGAAATTTAATCTGCAATATATGCCAACAAGTAATAGAAAAAAAAAAGTTAAAATTAAATATCTTTAATTTTGATATAAATGATAGTATATCCTTTTTTATCAATATATTTTTTTTCAAAATTTTCAATCTCTCTAGAGAGTTTGATTGAGAAACTCTACATAGCATATGAGAATCAATCATCATACAATGAAATTCAATTTGGGAAGAAACTTGTTTAAATAATATTTATGCAACGATGGAAAAAGATATAAATTATTAAAGGTACTTGTAAATTTATGATTAATATTGCATATTTTTCATACATAAAAATTTTTGGATTGATGATCTTCAGATACTAATAACATCTTCATGTCAATTAAGGGTTGATTAAATCTACAAAGGATCGATATAAAAAATTAATACTTGGCTGCAAAAGAATAATTGATTTGGAAGTTGATAGATAGAAAATAAAGAGTAGAGGATTAACTAGAATTATGTTGAAAGAATTTTTAGCACATAAATTGAGCTAATAATTTTAACTAGATGAGACTATCTACATCATTTTACAAAACCTGTCCTCTAAGATGCCAAAAGCTTACGGCTACAGTATTCTCTCAGTTTTTTTCACTTAATTGTTGTTTTAAAATGTAATATCTCACTATATATTTTTTAAGTGAGACTAAAATAAAATATGTGAAAAAAATAATTGAATGATAAAAAATCATACTTGATAAAATAATTGATAGAAAAATGGAGAGAATTTATTCTTATATTATAAAAAAAATTGTTTTGTAAGATTTTAGAGAGAGAAGTGTAAAAAATATGATTTGTATTAAAAATAAGATAAAAAAGAATAAAAATATTTTTTTTCAACAAATATAAAATAAAAATTGGAAACGAATTATTGTGGGACAGACTTAAAATTTAAAAACAAAAAATAAGTAAAAGAATTTTAATTTTTTAAAATAAAAATGGGATAAATTTTGTAATTATTTTGCCAAGTTATTCTTTGGGTTTTTTATTTAAATAAATAATTAAATATGAAAATATTCTCAAGGACAAAATCGTACTTCAGTGGTAACAAAAGGCTAGTTTCGTCAAACTAGACATGCGAGGGTTTATGAAGGGCTTAACCCTCAACAAAATAACACACCCCCTCCCATTTCCTTCTTTCAACAGCATCCATGGACGTTTCCAGCACAATTAAGCCCCATTTCCTAAATTCCCGAACAGTATTCTAGGGCATGTTTCAAAAACCTTCGATTTCAACAATTCCATTCGCTCCTCTGCTTCATTGAACAAACCAATGTTGAAGCTCATCACTTCCTCCTCCTCCCGCATCCACCACCATCGCTTCCCCTCTGCCGCGGCGGTCACGGCGCTCCGGCCCGTCGCTGAGTCCAGCTCCCCGCTGCTCCGAGTGCTCAATTCACTTGGCGGGTTGGGCCGGAGGAATGGTAACTCGGTTGGGCGCTTATTTTTCTGTTCTGGTTCGGGTTCTGGCGACGGGTCGGATCAGGCGGTTGACGCGGAAGTGAAGTCGACTGAGTCCGGTGCCCCCGACGAGGCGCAGGCGAAGGCTTCTTCGGCTATAGTGTCCACTTACCCCAGACCTGAAGATTACCTCACTGTTAGTTTTTTGGGATTTATTTTAGAACTGTAGTTGTTTAAATTAGTCTTCAACAATTGCCGAATTTTGGTTTTTGGTTATTGATGCTGTGTTTGAAGTTAAGTTTGAACTTTGAAGTGTATGAATGAAGAATGTGTGTGTCGATATTGTAGTTAGGTAGTAAATTATCATTGTTATGCAAGGTGTGGACTGTGGAGTTATGGATCAAGTTAGTTTTTTTTTTTAATTTAACATAAAACAAATATATTTTTAATATGTAAACTGTGTCCAAGGCTGCGAATTCTTACTTGTCTCAATGCAACAGTACACTGTGCTGTTCCTTCATCAGGCAAATATAGCTATGGTTTCAATGTCCATTTTTTTAATTATTTTACTCGCTAAAGTAAATATTTGGAGTTTATCAATGGTATGTCTTTTATACATTGATTTATTACCATTTTCCTCGTTTGGAAAATATAATAAAATGTTTGTATTCTTATGTTTGCTCGGATCAGGTTTTGGCATTGCCATTGCCACATCGGCCACTTTTCCCAGGATTTTATATGCCAATCTATGTTAAGGTACTGTTTCTTATCAAAATGATGGACTGATGTTTAAATATAGCTTGAAAAAGCTGCCAGTATGGTTGTCTGATTGGTATTTTACTATTCATCCAGGATCCAAAATTGTTAGCAGCTTTACAGGAAAGTCGAGAAAGACAAGCCCCTTATGCTGGTGCTTTCCTTCTTAAGGATGATCCAGGGGCTGATCCAAGCATAGTATCTGGCTCTGAAACGGAAAAAAGTGTGTACGATTTAAAAGGAAAAGAGCTGTTTAATCGTCTTCATGAAGTTGGGACTCTAGCTCAAGTATGAGTTTTTGAATCAATGACTTACATATCTTGAATATTTGCATCTGATTTTGTCGCTAATCCTGTTTTCAATGCCAGATTTCGAGCATCCATGGGGAACAGGTGATTCTGATTGGTCATCGGCGTCTACGTATAACAGAGATGGTATGCATTGACCAAATGGAAAACACAGAAAAATTGATGTTTGATGTATCTTTTTGTGCCATCCTACTTGTATAACTGGGTGTTTCTCGCATTTGAAAGGGATTTCTGTTTACAAATAATCATTTCTCTTAGTATGCGTCTAAAATATTCTGATGATTATTTGATGTGAAAACTTGTGTCTTATCTACAGGTTAGTGAGGATCCACTTACTGTAAAAGTTGATCATCTCAAGGTTCGTTTGTAACTGCTATCTATTGTTTCCTTAGTCTACATCTTGGTCAGGAGTAATAGGTTTCTTTGCCTTGTTATTGTAGTTTTATGTGGTTTTACTTGGTGCTGCAGGATAAGCCATATAATAAAGATGATGATCTTATAAAGGCCACATCTTTTGAGGTTATATCAACCCTAAGGGATGTTCTTAAAACAAGTTCCCTTTGGAGAGACCACGTCCAGACTTACACTAAGGTTTGGATCTTTCTCTATATGAGTTTATTAGGGAGAGGGAATTGGAGTTATCCTTTGTTTATGTGGCACTGTTTGTTTGCATCAATTACTTTCTAGTGTCTCATGTTTAAGTTACTTGACTAAATGAATCTTTTCTTAATATTGTAACAAATCCAATGAATTGATCTATCACACCATCTTGTCACATGGAAAATAGTTATTATCCATCATTTTTGATAAATTTACTGCGAGTGGAACCGAAGTGGTAGAAGGAAGAAATATGAAAGGTTTAGTGAGGAACAAAAATGTTTGGTAAAGGGTGGGTAAATTATTATTATTCTCATTAACCACATATTAAATTCCTTGAAAATGTACCTTTTTAATGTGTTTTTAATGACTAAAACTGTTAACATATAGACATATACATCCATTGGAACGGGATCAGAATGTTAAGTGAGCATTATTCTTGTATACAAAACCACAATGGATTAGCAATATTTGAGACTTCCCTTGCTCCCCAGACTTAATGACTAATTTCTCATCTGAACCTGTTCTACACCTCTAATAACCATAATCTCTTTTATTTCTTCTTGCTAATTAACTAATTCCTATCCAAGGCCCAGGGTCCTTTTAACATAATTAACCCCAAACCTCAAATTCAGTTGTTGCACATGCTTTCATTTTCCTTTGTCCTGATTGCTTTATTGTACAATGTTGAGAACCCCAAAAATGTGATAGCTTTCACAATTTTCATGTATTCAAGAAGCATCACTCAAATTCAAATATGCTGGATCTTGGTGATATGGACTTGTTAGGCATCCTTGCAACATAATGTGGGTTTTGTAATAATCATTTACCTTAGGTTTGCTGTGGAGGAAACTAAAAGTTTGTTGTTTAATTTAATATAATTGTCCATTGTGCATGTTTGACATTAATACATTATAGAATACTTGAGTTTGTTTCATGTCATATCAATTGAAAATTGAAATATTATCTATCTGTCTGATATGAGATATGAGCTGCATTTACAGCAAACAAATCAACAATCATTTTTTAAATATAACTTCCATTTCAATCAGAAGATCAAGAGCTTTCAGTCCATTATTATATTTCAATTATTTGGTTGAGTCAGTTTGTTCCTTGTAAATAATGAGGAATTTTCTGAAAGAAAATTCTTTTTATAACATAACTGCAGGATAGTGAAACTATATTCTTTTTACAACCTATAAGCAACTGAATGGACTATACGATCATGTACTATACAATGGCTATCTTTTTCTCTTTTTTTTTTTTATTGTTTTCATAAGTTTTCTTTTTGTGAAACATATAAGCATGAATGATGCAGTACGACTTTATTTGACGGTTATGACAATTAATATTGGATCTTAGTTAATTACTTAACCTATATTATTTTATCATGTCACGTTGACTTTCTTCATTTTAAAATGCACAGCATATAGGTGATTTCACTTATCCGAAGCTAGCAGATTTTGGAGCTGCAATATCCGGGGCAAACAAATTGCAATGTCAAGAAGTTCTTGAAGAGTTAGATGTGAGTAGTGCACTTTGCCACTTACGCTGAGAAAGATTGGCTTTATGCATTGCAGACTATATATAAAAATATAGATATTTCTGAGGCTATAATCAGTTTTAATTTCAATTAACATATAAATAAGTGAACCTGTGGAATTTTAAAATTATAATATTGGAACTATTGTTTCTGATTTTGCTGAACAGGTGTATAAACGATTAAAACTCACACTGGAGTTGGTAAAGAAAGAGATGGAAATCAGTAAGATTCAGGTAATAGTTCCTTTGAATGCACTTTTATGCTCCCCTCAAATTTTCATCATATATTGACGCGGGTGTTGATTTTGTTAGGAATCAATTGCAAAAGCAATTGAAGAAAAGATAAGTGGTGAGCAGCGCCGTTACTTGTTAAATGAGCAACTTAAGGCCATAAAGAAGGTACAAACTACAAATCTCTCATGATTTGGTTATGTAATACATCGGTGTGCCTGTAATGCTGAACAACTTTTTATTTCTGGCTTGTCAACCTATTTTCTAACTAGAAAGTTTGGTTCATTGCATATTTGATTTAGCTTCTATTCTTCAATCCTTTATTTTAAATTGCCTACAAGTATTAGCATAAGGGGAATACCAGCAGCAAGATCAATGCCCTAGATTGACACCAAAACTTTCAAAACCACAAGATAACGACTATAGAAAAATGTAACTACTTGGCCTGTGTGACTTCCCTAGAATATAGTAAACAATACAGCAGATATACGCTCAGCATTTTTCTCAACCTATACTCCTATAGATACATATTGTTTTGATTGCTACTTGAAACAAAATGTCCAGAAACATCACCGAATAGAATGCCAGCAGTGGTTCTACACACTGCTGAGAGAGATGGTGGCATCATGTGTAGACCACTGCTAAGCTCATCAATGGCCAAAATGGCTCATCTGTTGTGTCAGTTAAAGTCAATTAGTAGCTCTAACCATGCATAGAAATTTGAAAGAAATATGCAATACAGTTCTCCTAACATGAGTTAAATTATTATCCTTTGCAAATGATATAGTTGGTCAGAATTTATTGTTTATTCGTTCTTTTGGTGTATTTACAGGAATTGGGTCTGGAGACTGATGATAAGACAGCTCTCACTAGTATGTTCTGCTCTATAATATGTTTGTAAATCAGGATGATACACTTCTTTTTGTTTCTCATTTCTTGCCTCAATTTTGATTGTGTATATAAGCATGTAGGAAAGATCATTGTTGAATCAATTAATTAGTGATCAAAGTCTTCATGACTTAGAAATCACTAAATGATTCTCACTTGACTGGTTTAACTTTATCTTGTCCTCACCTCTGTGTTTCTATGCAGTATCCTTTAAATCTTGTGGCTGCATAAGAAGTGTAGGAATGTTCTCTTTGTTATAGTTTTTTCATATTCTGGCCGGCCTGCAGTAATAATCTGATCATATTTGAGTTATATTGCTTCCAGCCGTTCCATCAAGTATGGCTGAATGGTTGTATTCTCTGGTGAAGTTTTTTTTGGCTTGTTGATAAAATAGAATTACCTTTTCTTTTATTTAAGGTAAATTCAGGGAAAGGATTGAACCAAAGAGAGAAAAATGCCCCCCTCATGTTTTGCAAGTCATAGACGAAGAACTCACAAAGCTGCAACTGTTGGAGGCTAGTTCTAGTGAATTCAGTGTTACCCGTAACTACTTGGACTGGTTGACTGCACTACCTTGGGGCGAATACAGGTTTGTGTTTACAGAACTTTGCTCTTATTACTGTTGGCTGTAGGAATTGAAATTTGTGATTTCAAGGATATCTTAAAACATCCCTGTTACCATTTATTTGGGTTGGACAGATGTGGTTGATAGTTCAAATTAGAACAAGTCAAAAAGGGTTTTTGGTGGTTTTTTGTGGTGTTAACTAAAATGCGTAGATAGAGTTTTCAGTAGATTCTGGGAACAGTGAATGAGTCTGATAAGATGAAATTTCATTATTAGCCTATAATAACATCTACTCAACTAAGGATGCTTGAATTATATGATACTAATGAATTAATAAGCCACTTTTAGTTGCTATTATTAATCTATATCCTTTTATATATATTAAATGTGTAATAATAATAAATGTGAGATAAGTCAAGAAGGTAAGTATAAGAATGAGGTATTGGATTCAAGTCTTATAAATAACAAAAAAATGTATTTTTATTGACATATATGATGAAGGATATTATAGAAAAAAAATTGTGCACCAAATGTCCAAACCCCGCCGGTGTTCCCAATTCCGATTATAAATTGTAGACGTAGATGTAGAAGTAGATTATATATAGTAGAAGTAGATATTCTTTTTGGTAATCATGCCTTTGAAAATAATATTGTTTTGTCCTTATAAAATATCCAAAAACAAAAGCTAATTCTTTCAACGTCAATTCCTCTTAGGTAATCTGTTTGACTTAATTCTTTCCTCTCATTTTTTAAAATTTTTTTTTTCAGAACTAAAAGCAAATGGACCATGTGTAGCGTTCTTTACTTTTACTATGACTGTTGTGAATCTCATATAATTTGGTTGATCTATTATTTCAAAATCCAGTGATGAGAACTTCGATGTTACTCGGGCACAAGGGATTCTGGATGAAGATCATTATGGATTAACTGATGTGAAGGAAAGGATATTGGAATTCATAGCTGTTGGGAAACTAAGAGGGACTTCTCAAGGTAATCATTTTCATTTTTGTAATTGTTTAGACAGTGATTTAACGTGAAAAGCTTGAGGCTTCTGAACTCCTCAGCTCATATATTTATATACACTAATTAATCATTACAATACCTACTAAAGATAAACATAATCATTTATAATTGATTCTAATCTAACCTAATTGACACTTACAGCTAATTGATTGAATATAATATCAATAGTAATGTATCTAGTGTCCGCCAAGTTTTACAGATACTATAGTGATGTCATTTCTTAAAGCAGAGATGCTTTTGCTAAGAAATCTTTAATCACCACATATCTTGATGCTTGATTTCATATATATATATATATATATATAGACTATTTACATATATTTTACCCCAAAAAAAATTATTTTATGTTATGGGAGAACATGCCAGTGTAAGCTGTGGAGTATGTTATTAGTTATGTTTATTTAAATTAACTTTTTATGCATAGAAGTTTGGAAGATTAATAACTTGGTTGACTGTATCAGTCTTCTAAATATCATGGTGTATTTATTGCCTATGGTGCCTATCATCGTTTCATTTTCAAAAAGGTTGACATGATTCCTGATCTTTTTCATATTTGCAGGAAAAATAATCTGTCTTTCTGGTCCACCTGGAGTGGGCAAAACAAGTATTGGCCGTTCAATTGCACGTGCCTTGAACCGTAAGTTCTTCCGTTTCTCTGTAGGAGGATTAGCTGATGTAGCTGAAATAAAGGTAGCTAATTTTCTGTCTCCTTGTTAAGGTTAAATTATATGCTAGTTCCGTGGCAACAAATGAGGTAGTGTTCTGAATCATATATACGCCATCTTACAGGGTCATCGTAGAACCTATATTGGTGCTATGCCAGGAAAGATGGTACAATGCCTTAAGAATGTGGGGACAGCCAACCCTCTTGTTTTGATTGACGAGATTGACAAAGTAATACATTGGTAGTTGGTTCAATTTATTAATACATTGGTAGTTGGTTCAATTTATTTGAATTGAGTATTCTATTCTCCCTTGGGTCAAAATAAATATGCTGCATCATTTTTATTTTCCTTCCTAAATGTTCTTTTAGAATTTAGAAGGATGATTTTGGTATTCATATTTGAATATTTGTTTTATTCAATTGACAGTTGGGCAGAGGACATGCTGGTGATCCAGCAAGTGCCTTGCTAGAGCTCTTGGATCCGGAGCAGAATGCTAATTTTCTGGACCATTATCTTGATGTTCCCATTGATTTATCAAAGGTAAAATATTTGGTAGCTTGAATGGTGACATCCTTTTGTATATGTAATATGTTCATGTCTATGTTCAAGTGGGGTGTGTGCATAGTTATCAAACCAAATTAGCTGGTTCAACCGAAAAGCTGGTGAACCGAACCCTACCAGGTCTAATTTAGTATTTAGACTGGTCAAACTTGGTCAACCCACTGAAAACCGGTCAAACCTGGTTTAAACGGACCAAGTGAACCGGCAGGTCACAGAAGCAATGACGTCAGCATGGCATTAGCACCTGTTTTATATCACTCAGGAATCAATCCCAGGTTCTCCTAGTATGCCTAGGCAAGCTTACCGCAATACTTCTAGGCTAAGTTGTTATTTGTTTTATATATATATATATATATATATATATATATATGAAATTGAATTAACTAATTTTTATTTAAACGGTTAGGCCAGTGACCTATTAGTTTAACCACTGACCCAATGTCTTGATTAGTTCGATTATTGGCTCGGTTTTGATAACTATGGTTGCGTGGCTAATGATAGTATTCTAGGGGAAAATTTGGTTATTCAACATGTTAACCACATGACTTACCATTGAAATCATTTCCACAGGTTCTCTTTGTTTGCACTGCAAATGTAGTGGAAATGATACCAAACCCTCTGTTGGATAGGATGGAGGTTGTTGCTATTGCTGGATACATCACTGACGAGAAAATGCACATCGCCAGAGATTATCTGGAGAAGAGTACACGAGAAGCATGTGGAATCAAGCCAGAACAAGTACTTTTCTTTTCCACCCATGTTGTAGTCCCTTTTATACACAAAGAATGTCATACTTGAAATCCATGGTTACTGCAAACATGACGATGCCATCTTTTATAGCCATTTTCATTTTTATCGACTAAATATTAACTACAAAAATGAACTTGCTTCAGGTGGAAGTGACCGATGCTGCTCTTCTTTCCTTGATAGAAAATTACTGCCGAGAAGCAGGTGTCAGGAATCTCCAAAAGCACATAGAGAAAATATATCGAAAGGTGCTGCCTTTAAGTCTGCATGTATATAGTTCAATTGTATTGAATATCTTTGTATAGCAAGTTCCAAGTTTGGATAAATGACATGGCATAGTTAGGCTATCATTGGACAAAGTAAAAGTTTAGTGAAATGGTGAATTGTTATGGCAGAATTAAAGATGTGCTATTGTTAATAGTAGGTTGTTGCCCATAACCATTAGCAATGTTCTAAGTATGGTGTCAAATGAGCAAGAGCCACTATATTTATATTTAGTTGCACTTATTTATCTCCTGTTGGTTGTTTCTTAATATTGACTTAGCTGTTTGATTTCAATTTGGAGATTGCTATATTTCAATATATTTGAATTTTAGTAAATGCTTTGGTTACCCGGGCCCAAAATATTGTTTGTGGTATCGCAGATAGCACTACAACTAGTGAGGAAAGGGGAGACAAAAGCCACTGTTGCTAGTGTTCAATCTGTTGAGGCTAAAAGAGTTGAAGAAGATAATGTTGAATCACATCCAGATCCCAATCAGAAGGAAAGCTCCATGGTAGCAGATAGTAGTAACCCTGAACAAATGAGTGAGCCTTACAATGAAGTTGACAAGGAGCAAACAGATCTACCAGTTGATCAATCTGAATCTCCTGAAAACCTATTGACAGATGTGAAGGTATGTAATGTTAACTTTTCTGGGAGCATATATATATGATTTTTTTATTTTTTTCGTTAAATTTACTTTGTGGCAATTGATTCAGTTACCAAATAAAACCGAGTATTAGTGAATGAAAAGTTAGTAACTCTCCAATACATTACTTGATGTTATGGTTGTGCCATGAGCATGCAGATGTTATGGTATAACAGTTCTATACAACAACAAACAACAATAAAGCCTTGTCCCACTAGGTGGGGTCGGCTACATGAATCAAACGACGCCATTGACCTCTGTCATGTATCATGTCTACAGAGAGACCGTTTACATGTAGATCTCGTTTGATCACCTCATGGCTGGTCTTCTTAGATCTTCCTCTGCCTTTCACCCTTTGTCCATTTTCCATCGCATCCCCCTCTTGACTGGGTGTTCTGTCGGTCTTCTTCTCACATGTCCAAACATGGTATAACAGTTCTATATTGGCCAAAAAAAAATGATGGAAAAAATGTATTTTATACTCGTATCTGAACAGCCTCTACCAATATCGGAACACACATTTAGCAGTTGATGTGTTTTCTTTCTATAAACCTGAATTATTTTGTCCAACAGCTCACTTGTTTGCTCATTTGTATGGATCTTGATTTTGGCAGGAAGGAAGTGATGAAGATAAGGAAATTGAAACTACGACAATTGAGAAAGTGTTGGTTGATAAATCAAATATAGCTGACTATGTTGGCAAGCCTGTCTTCCATGCTGAACGCATCTACGATCAGACACCTATTGGGGTTGTCATGGGTCTTGCCTGGACAGCTATGGGTGGTTCTACCCTTTATATAGAGACAACACTTGTCGAGGAAGGGGATGGAAAAGGAGCCCTGAACCTCACTGGTCAATTGGGGGATGTGATGAAAGAAAGTGCTCAGATAGCTCATACAGTTGCCAGAAGAATACTACTGGAGAAGGAACCAGAAAATCGTTTCTTTGCAAATTCAAAGTTACATCTCCATGTTCCTGCAGGGGCTACACCAAAGGACGGACCTAGTGCTGGCTGCACGATGACTACTTCATTGTTGTCCCTTGCTATGAAGAAGCCTGTAAAAAAGGATCTGGCAATGACCGGGGAAGTCACACTCACCGGAAAGATTCTTCCCATTGGCGGGGTAGGTTGAGAAATGCCATTTATTCCGATCTTATTGGTTATAATCTTTAGCTGCAGTCAGGCTTACATATTTATTTATTTTTTTCTCTTTAATATTTTCTTTATGAAAGGAAATGGTATTGTCCATGCGTTGGCTACCTGCTTTCAGTATCTACTTTGCAATTAAAGGCCTACTTGATCTTGAAAATTATCTTATTTTAAAGTCGAAGACAATGTTGTATTTTTATAATTATTTGAAAAAGATAAAACATTTTCTGTAACTAAAATATATTTTAGCATATTAACTAACTATAAATGGAAAGACACCAAAGAAAAACTACCCGTAAATGGAAAAAGAATACAAACCTCTATGAACCCTTGCCCAATTTTTGGTGATATGGATTATTTATTTGCATTCCTTGACTCATGCAATGCTTTGAATATGGTGCAGGTTAAGGAGAAAACAATAGCTGCCAGGAGAAGCGAAGTTAAGACCATCGTATTCCCTTCTGCCAACAGGAGAGACTTTGACGAGCTGGCACCAAATGTTAAAGAAGGTCTTGATGTTCATTTTGTTGATGACTTCATGCAGATCTTTGATTTGGCTTTTGATGATGACAATTCCCAGCATTCGGAGAAGTCAGTCTCACTATAATGCTCTGTAGGATCATCCTTTATTTGAAACTCAATTCTTTGACGTGCTGGTAACCAGCCTGAATTTTGTACTATATTTTTGTATTTAATTTAATGCCAGTGTTTCTTGGACGTTTAAATTCATCTGCTGGGCACAGGAGAAGTATCATTTTCTCTTTCAGATTTTGTAACCGAGTGTAATAATATGTACATTTATATTTTATAGTTGAGACTTGAGATGTTCGGTATCAAATTGTTTTCTCAAGATGGGGAGTGCTCATGCCTGAAGGAGAATAGAGTTTTTGTCTTTCCCTTTTTAATTAATCATAAAGACATTTTAGTATAAAAAATAATATAATATATATTTAAAAAAAAGTTAAATACTAATATAGATAATATATATGTATCGTATTTTTACATGTTTATTTAACTCTCTCTAAAATAATATATAAATTACTTTTTTACATGTTTAGTTAAATTTTATTCAACTCTCTTTAAAATAATATACAACTTTTTAAAATATTAATAATTAATCCTATTTTTTCCGAATAATTTTTTTCAAAACACGGAAGAAAAATTAAAAAACTTTTTCCAAACCAGGTATCTTAACTCTCTCTCTCTAATGGTTTTCACTCCTCTCCATTTTTTCATTGTTGTCGTGCCTCTTAAAATTGTACCCAAAATCGTTCACCTCATCAAGTAATTAACTTGAAACTTGAACATACTTTGGTAGAGCTGAACTCATAAAATCTCATTCCTATCCAATTTTTTATTATTTCTTTTGATAATGATATATCATTCTTTATATTGATTTTATCTAATAATATTAAAATTTTAGCATGAATAGTTAGATTTATTTAAAACTTTAAAAGTTTACCGGGTTTATAATTTAGTAAAAATATCTTACAATTTGATAAAAATATAAAAAAAGACAAAAAAAATAAAAAAATAAAATGATATTTAAAGTATTCAATTATTATCACGCTAGATAGTGAGCGGTTATATTAAAGAGTGATAATGTGCTTCAAGTAAAAAAAACTCAAAAGTGTTCTTTTAGAAAGAATTATTTGAAAAAAATATTGGTTATTAATATTTTAAAAAATTAGATAATTACTCATTTTAAATAATAATTTAATTATAAAATGATCCTGCTATGGTTAAGATATTAATTCTAATTAAACTGAGGTAATTTAAGTTACAAGTATAGTTAGTTATCATTAAGATAACATTCAATTAGAAGTTGACATATCATAGAAGATAAATTACATGTTATTTTAGAAAGGATTAGATAGAATTTACAAAAACTTTATCATTGTACTAAAATAAACACCAACGTAAATACCTATCATCATCTTAAATATTCATACATTTATTACTATCTTATATTTTTAGTAAATAGAAAGAATTACATCCCACTTTGGTCTCTGTGATCGATGAGTTACACGGATTTAGTCATCGAGATTTCAATTACTCTAAATTAAGTCTCCCAGATTTAAAAAAATGCACCACATTAGTCCCTCTCTCATTTTCTATCATTGGAGCACTAACACCGTCATGACCAATTCTTGCCACGCTAAACATAGTAACGGTTAGATAATATGGCATAAAAGTGGAGTTACTCCAATTTAATCGTGTTTCATTTAAATACGATTTTGGTCTTTAAGGTAGGAGTTGAAAATTTTTTTATCTCCAACCTTTTTTTGCATTCGAATTCGTCCTTAAGGTTTAATTCAGTTTTAAAATCGTCATTCGGACCAAAATACCCTTCCTCTTCTTCACCAAAATCCTCATTTTCTATTCTTCTTTTTCTTCTTCTCCATCACACAACATCATTGCTTTTTTTTCTTCTTCTTCATCAAAGCACCAGCAACAACAACAATGAAACAATATAATAAACATAAAAAAAAGCAGAAACAGAAATGAAAAAATAAATCTGTATAATCTCCATCACTATCTCTCTCAAATCCAAAGAACAAAAAAAAAAAAGAAGTAAAAGCAACCAGAAACATCAACAACAACGATGGATAATGAAATCAGAATCAGAATCAGAAGAAACAGAAACAGAAGAACCATAGAAGTAGAATGGAATTAGAATCAACAACAATAATAGAATCATAATAAAAAATAATGTAATTATCAAAATCAACAAATCCACAAATAAAAAAAATTCAACAATAACAAAAGAAATAGAAGAGTCAACAATATAATTAACAAAATCAACAAATCAGAAGTAAAATTGGAACCTTATGAAAGACCGGCGGCGAGAATGCAAAGCACAGCGGCAAGTGATGAGGAACAGTGATGACTGGTGAGCGAGTGAGCGAGAAGCGGAAACAGCGAGCAGCGCGCGACATCCACCCTCGCGGATCTGCTGGCGTTGACGTCGAACACTGGTGTCGACATCCATCCGTCCCTCACCATTCCCCTTTCTTCTTCCCCTCGTCCGTCCCTCGCCCTTTCTCTTCCCCCTTTTTCGTCTTTCTCTCTTACCTTTCCCCTTCTTCTTCTTCCTTTCTGCCCTTCCCTCTTTCCTGTGTTCTCTTTCTTTTTTTTTTTTCATTTTATAATTTTTTTAATTAGGTATACTTTAGTAATAAAAATTAAAATTTTGGTAAAAAGGACAATTTTAAAACTAAGTTAAACCTTAGGAACGATTTTATATATAAAAAAAGTTAGAGACAAAAAAATTTTTCGGTCCCTACTTTAGAGACCAAAATTGTACCTAACCTTTTTATAACCTAAATAAGATTTATGTCACTCTCCTTCGCTTCTTCATCTTCATCTTCTTCTTTTTTTTTCTTTTCTTCGTTGTAAATATTGCATAAATTTAGTTTAATTGTTCTATTAAATCAAATGTGGTTTGCTATACTAAATGCAATTACTTCTTGAGACTCTTGTGTATCTGAGTAACTTAGTTGAGAAATTTTGATCTCAACTTTCTGGACATTAGTGAGTTGAGGTGCAGCTTTTGGAGGAGGTTGAACAGGTGCATGTTGATCACTACTTAAAAGAAGAACGACAACAATTTCTGGTGCAACAAAATTTGGATCAACAACAAATCCTGGTGCAACAGAATTTAAATAAGTAGCTTTTTGTTTGGATTACTATATGGTGATCCAGTAGTTTTTAGAAATCCTAACGCAGCTACCATTTACTCATTTTTGTCACTTATGGAAGTGAATTTTTTTTCCTGCAACTATTAGAAAAAAGTTGAATAGAAAGAAGAGTGATGACAAAAGAGGAGTAATGTTTTATTTTTCTTTTATAGGCAAACAATGTCATTTTAAAGTATCTTTAGCGTCAAACACAAACGATGTCAAATTAACTATGTTATTGACGATGTCAGTGCTCCGATGACAAAAAATGAGGAAGAGACTAATGTAGTGTATTTTTTGAATCTCAAAAACTAATTTAAAATAATTGAAATCTCAAGAATTAAATCGGTGCAAGCCGCTAATCTTAAAGACTAAAATGGAGCTTTAACTCTAAGTAGAAAAGTACCTAATTCACTAGTAACAAAATAACAAGCATGTATTAATATTACAATAAGATGATAAATATATAACATCTTAAATTGTAATATAAGTGTGAATCATTTATAACCAATTAAAGCTAATGGACTCAAAGTGAAGATTGTGGGCTGAACTAGAAGCACAAATTTCGGCTACTTCGTCTCATGCTCCTGGGCCCACAAACCATTACTCCAACATCTTCGCCTTTGCACTCATACAGAATTTCTGAATTATCATGAGCAGCCAATTAGTATTTAATTACTTGATCATAATAGAAAATTACATCAAATATATGCAGATTAGAATCAACTATTTTGGTTGATTCAAATAAAATATTGCTGATGAAATAAATTATATTTTTAACATTTTATCATTAATCATAAAATATGTAAAAACTAATTAAATATAATTGGCAACAAGTTAAAATATTTTATATTATGTGAGAAAATATAAAGTAATATAAATTATTATATAAACAAAATACATATCTTATATTATTTTGTAATATGAATCAACTAAAAGAAATCACTAATCAGCATATATATATGATTACTATTAAAAGGCTTTTTTATAAAATAAACAAGAGTATGTATCTTAATTTTGTACAGATCGGATATGGAGTGTAGGTTTTGCAAATAAAAGAAAAGATGTTAGTTAAACATCCCTCAAAAAAGAATTGTTGTTTTTTACTAAGAATATCTATAAAAAAATTAATATAAATCTACTCAAATAATTAAAAAACTTTAACAAAAATAACTGCGCTTAGTAACATATATAAAGAGAAAAAAGATTGATTACAGAAATGAACATTTTTAAAAAAATTAGAATATTAATTAAAAAGAACACTACATCTAAGGTGTAATGTTTCATTCATTAAAAAAATATTAATTAAATAAATAGTACTAAAAGTTAATAGAATATCATCATATTTAAATAATAATAATAATAATAATAATAATAGTAATAATAATATTTAGAATAATAAAATCTAAAATTTTAAATAAAAATATTTAAATATATTTTAAGCCAATATTTAAAGAGCAAAATATTTTAATGTTAAAAAAAAAATTAATTTTGGCATTAATAATAATAATAATAATTACAAAATATTTGAAATAAAAAGAAAAAAAACTCTTTATAGCATCAACCTTTCAAAAAGAGAATGCTACACGTTGAATAAATATTATTATTTTTAGCCAGCACTTAATTAATAATAATTTACACACATATATAGACATTTTATAAATAAAAAATATATAATTTACACATATATTTATTAAAATTTTACACACATACATCAATATAATTTATATTTATAAATCAATACAATTTATATTTATAATTTTTTAGAATTTATACGTATAAATTAATAAAATAATAATTTAATAATAATAACAAAAAATACTAAAAATTACTAATTCTAAGAGTTTCTCTCTCGAAAATATGCAATTACTTACTCTTGAGATCAGGCCTTGCACCAAATGCACTTTGGTAGATTCCATTAGAGTCTGATGGGGAAATCTTTCAAGCTCTCTCTCCTCCGATCTTGCTCTTGTTGATGATCATGGTGGTGTTATTGAAATTTGCACATTCGAAATTTTCTTACTTTTCCAAATCATTTAATCTCTTACACCAAACAAAAACAGCACTAGAACATGCACTTATCCCTCCACTTGCCAAAAACATGAACCACAAAACCTTAAATGTCCAATCATAAACTTTACCATTGTTTTGTTCGATTGAGTAGATACAGTAACGAGTTACAATCCCCATTAGGAGAAGGAACATTAGGAAAGAGGAAGAGATTATGGAACAAAGCCATAGCCAATTTTTCGACCGAACACCATATAAGAGTTTGTTGTTGGGTTTCTTTTTCTTGGTCTTTTTTCTCTTCTCTTGTAATGTATACTTTGATTTGTAAATGAAGATTATTATTGTGTCGGGATTGAAGAAGAAAGAGGTAGTTGGAGTGTGAGATTGTTGTTGTTTGTTGGGTATGAAAGATGAGTTCACGGATTATGGATATGAAGGGTTATGCCAATTCAACGAAGAGAATAATACCTGGAGCGTGGTTAAGGTTGTGAGTGGTACGAGTCGGAGTTGGCGGCAGCACGTGCGTGAAGTGTTTTTTTAGTGTCAAGTGTTAGAAGCAGCAACGTAAAGAAGGAGAGGAAGAAAGAAAAGTTGGTTTGACGTTATAAACCTTAAGAGTCTAAGAGAGTGTTTGGTTTCGCATTGGGAAGAGTTTGAACAAATGAAAGATCTCTTTTTATGTTTGACAATTTTTTTTATTTTCTTAATACAGAAATAATTTCACCTATAAATGCTAAAAGTTGTAGTTTTTGTATTTACGTTAATTAGTTTGTTATCGTTGAAAAATTATAAAAAAATTATGTAACACTTGATTTGACTTGGTTTGTAAAACTTGAGAAATGAAACACTAGAAATAAAGTAAGTAGATGCACGTGTATCATTCATTACTCTATGACAAATTGTGTTCTGCATGACTGTCGTACTGAATCAGTTCATCATCTTTTTTTTTTTACGTGTGGTTTATCATGAGAGATATGGGATGCTGTGTTAAAGGATTGGAATTCAGATTGGATGGGAAGAATTTTGTCAAGGAGGTAAAGCAAAGCTTGGATTATATCTTTTTGAGAAAATATAGGGAACAACGCATATAGTAACCAATGCAAACAATGGATTAAAAAAAAATAAAATTAAAATTTAAATTTAAATTTTTAATTACTTAATTATTATTAAATTTTAAAATTTTAAAAATTAGGATTACCACCTAAACACATTCACACTATGTATGGTTACTTTCAATTTCACCATAACTTCATTTTTGATGTCTGCCGCATAGCCTACACAGTCTCTCTCCGATCCATGTCCACAACTCATTGTCGTTGCCGGAGACAGCTTTGTGGTAAGGTGTCTTTTCTTTCGAGAACGTCGCTGTCCCCCACACCCCGTGTAGACGCAGTAGAACGCCGTACCCGGTGCATTTCATTCACGTTCATGTGCTTCTTTTGTCGCTCCGATTCACGACACCAAGACCGTCGTCGCAGCTGTTGTCTCGTGATCACCGAGAGAGGCGCTACTGTTGCTATCCCAAACTCATTACCGTAGTTGGTGTTGAAGGCATGCTATTAGTACCGTTGATGGAGTCATCAATGGGTGAGGAAAGTTCTAATACCCCATGCTCCTACATTTTAATCAATCAGATGGTAACATTGTGGATTTAAGCGTTGATGGGAAGGTATGCGGTGAAAGTTTTATTTGCATACGGATATTTATTTTTCATGCAAATAAAATGTTTATTTCTTAATGCAAATGGATTATTCTCGTATATTTTATGCGAATTTGTTGTATATACATATTACTTTTTGGAGTACATTGGTTAATGTAATTTGAGAGTAAAACAATTCCAATGAAAGAAAAAAAATAATAATATTTTTTTGTTTTAAAAAATCCTTGTATATATTAAATCAACAAAAATTTTGATCTTATGTTAACATTTTGGAGTTTAAAAAATAAAAAATCTTGTGTGTTTATGTGAATTTTTTTTGTTGTGACTGGTTGTTTATTTTCCTAATATTTACTTTATGATATGATATCTCAATTGGTTTCTTTATTTTGGCTTTATTTGTTTGTGTTTGATTGCATGTTGTGGAAGTTACGGACGTTATTGAGCTAGAAAATGATGTAACAGAACTGAGTCATGAGGTTCAAATTATAATTTATTGTTAATTTAATAATAACTATATTTTAGAATCCGCCATTAATCATATGTGGCATTGAGCGATATTTGTTGAAAATTGATATACAGTTACTGGATCATAGTGGTCTCCGTAAAGAGAAAATACCAAGAGTTGGATTGCAGTTTGATTCTTTGTAACTAGCACAAAAATTTTATGCGGCCTATGCAAAGAAACTCGCTTTTGTAAGTAAGATTAGGATCACAATATTTGACAGGACAACAAAGGAATTCAAGAAACCGATTAACCAATCTATTCATTGTAATCGGGAGGGTTTTCACGAGCCTCGTGTGAAAGAAGCAACCGGAAGAATACGATTGCAACCATGGCAAGTAGAACAAGGATATATGCGAAGTTTGATAGGGAGAAGGAAGATTGAGTATTGTTGAAGGTAGAATTGAGGTATTATATTCACATCCATGTTGTCCTAAAATGGCGGTTCACTATCATGAGTATAGAGAGCTGACCATGCATGCTAAGTGCATGATTGAGGATAATGATAAGATTGACATACAACCCAACAAGGCATAGCTAGCATTGGCTAACGAGGTTGGTGGGTTGTTTAACCTGGATTTTTCAGAAAAAGATATGAGAAATTACATTACAGCCAAACTCCGATCTACTGATGTCAATGCAGATATTAAGGAGATGTTGAATTATTTCATACGAATGAAAGAGATCAATCCAAATTTCTTTTATGCAGAAAATGTTGATGAGGATTACAAGTTTTGGAGTGCACTTTGGGTTGATGCAAGGTGCAGAGCCATTTGTATTACGTGATGCGTGAGCATCTTTTCTCTATTTTTTATTTATTTTAGATACAAATTTAATGAATTTTAATTTAATTTTAGTGTTTGAAATCTCTTTGAATGCTACTTTGAGTTTCTTTAGTGTTTTTATTATTTTAGGTGAAGTTTTGATCGGTTTGGCAGAGTTTGTATGCAAGAAAAGAGAAGAGTTTGAAAACTGCCAAGCTGGCGCTAAACGCAGACCTAGGCATTTAGTGCCAGCAATTCAGAAATGCGTGGAGGCCCTCTGCCCATTGGGGTGCTAAACGCCAAGCCTGACATTTAGAGCCAAGAAGACAGAATCAAAGGAGGAGCTTCTGCCCACTAGGGCGCTAAACGCCGAATCTGGTGTTTAGCGCCAATGATCCGGATCACACTTTTCAAATGGAGCATCTTTAGTTGGATTTAACTTTTAATTATTGTATTTTTCTTTATTTTAGTTAATTTTAATTACAAACAAAATCTTTTAGGTCTAGAATTTATTGTTTTATTTTAGTTTCAAATAAAATTCGGTTAGATATAAAAGAAAAAAGATTCAGCCCTTTGGGAGGATCTTCTCACTCAGGCATTTTCACATTTTCTAAACCCAAGTTTTCTCTCTGAGTCATGAGCCACTAAACCTCCTTAATTAAGGTTAAGGGATCTATTTATTTATATGAGTTAATACTATTATTATTCTATTTTAATTAATGTATTGATTCAGTTTCAAGTATTACTTTTGTTATTCATTTTATAAATCTGGGTATATCGGAAGAACAACCCTTGTTTTATATGAATATTAGCTTGAAAGTAAATTCCTCTTAAACTGTTAATTGCTTGGACTTAACAGGATAAGTAACATATAATCCTCTTATATTTGGATAATTAGGGTTTTTGTGGTTAATAAACTAGAATTGAATCTAACCCTCTAATCTATATTAAGTGACCAAGGAATTGGCGGTTGATTAGGTTAGAGGAGACTAAATTACTAAGAAATTAGGGTTTAGTCAATTACAGTTTGCCATGAAATGAATCTTGCATGATTAAAATAGTTGGTAAGAAAACTTAATCCGGAAGAATAAATAACTCCAAAACCTTAACTGTTTTCTTATATACGTTTCTCACCGATTCGATTGTTTGCTTATCTCACTCTATGAGTTAGTATTTTGATGATTTTGAACCTCAAAACACCATTTTCTGCTTGCCTGACTAAGTGGGTCATTCGACTATTGTTGCTTAGTCCATCAATCCTCGTGGGATCGACCCTCACCCATATGAGGTATTACTTGGTATGACCCGGTGCACTTGCTGTTTAGTTTGTGGACTTTAAATTCCGTATCAACTTTTTGGCACCGTTGCCGGGGATTGACTGTGATTGACAACTACTGGTTGTTTGATTTCTTAGATTAGGCATTTTTGCTTTAATTTCATTTAATTTATTTCTTTGAATTTTTGAAAAAAATTATTTATATTTTGGTTTACTTGATTTAAAAATTTTTTCTTAACTTTCGAAATTAAGTTTTGTGTCCCCTTAGTTGTTTTATTTTTCTTAGTTATTCTACCTCTTGAATTCAAATTTTGTGGTCTTACTTGCTTATTAGTTGTTTGAATTTTTTGTTTAATTTATTTAGTTATTTTATTTTATTTCTTTCATATAGGATACCTCATTGGAAATTTTCTGTACTCTGACGTGGAGATTTTCACCTTTTTCTTTGTTTTCTATTTGTTTATGAGCAGAAACAGGAACAAAGAGCCTCTTTTAGACCTTGATCCTGAGTTTGAGAGGACCTTGAGGCGGCGTTTACAACAAGCTAGAGCTTATAAAGCTGGTGAGAATCTCAGGGAAAATTTTTAGGGTATAGTTGAAGAATCCACTATGGAGCTCAACAACAACAACAATGCGGTTAATGCCAAAGTTGTTAATCCTCCTCCTAATATGCCTGCACAACTTAGGAGAACACTTGGCTTTTATACTACTCCTAGCAAAAATTTTTATGGGCATAACATTCTTGTATCCTCTGTTGCTACAAATAACTTTGAGCTTAAGTCTCAGTTGATCTCTCTGGTGTAGCAAAATTGCCAATTTCACGGACTTTCGCAGGAAGACCCAAATCTGTTCATCTCTAATTTTCTGCAGATCTCTGACACTATGAAGACTAATGGAGGCCATCCTGTTGTCTACAAGTTACTTCTCTTCCCATTTTCTGTAAGGGACCGAGCTAAACAGTGGCTTGATACTCAGTCCAAGGAGAGATTAGACACTCAGGATGAGGTGGTCAACAGGTTTTTGACCAAGTTCTTTTCACCTCAAAATTTGATTAAGCCGAGGACGGACATTTAGACCTTCAGGCAGAGAGAGGGAGAGTCTCTCTATGATGTCTGGAAAAGGTATAAGTTGATGCTCAGGAAGTGTCCTCCTTATATGTTCTCTGACTGGATACAGTTGCAGATATTCAATGATGGAGTCTCTGAGACCGCCAAGATGTCTCAGGATAATTCTGCAGGAAGGTCACTCCACATAAAAAAGACTCCTGATAAGGCTATGAAGTTAATTGAGATAGTTGCTAACAACCAATATTTATACTCTTCTGAGAGAACATCCGTGAAGAAGAGAATCATGGAATTGGATACATTGGATGCTATTCTCGCCTATAATAAGTTTTAGCTGTTAGTGCTCAAGACACTTCCTATGACATGAGTGGTGGCTTCTCTCAAGGTGAGACTTATGACTATGGCCAGTTTACTTCTGAACAGGTTAATTTCATGGGTAATGCCTCTAGACCCTCCAACAATGATCCATTTTCTAAGACATATAATCAAGGGTGGAGGAATCATCCTAACTTTGGGTGGAGAGACCAATAGGCAACCAAACTTTAACAACTCTCAGGGCGGTTGTAATAAGAGTAATTTTAACAACCATCAGTTTCAAGCCTCTCAGCCACAGCAAGCACCCTTTCAGCCTTAGAATACTGCTGACTTGGCCACTATAGTTGCAAAACTCTCCAAGAATACTCACAATTTTATGCAGGAGACCAAAGATTCACTTAGAAACATGGAGATCTAAGTGGGTCAGTTGAGCAAGCAAGTCCATGAGAGACCACCTAACACTCTTTTTAGTAACACAGTGTCTAATCCAAGAGAAGAATGCAAGGCTATCACATTGGTAAGTGAACTTGTGACAGAGGTGGAAGTACAAGTTTCTAAAGGATCAGAGGAAACAGAAGCTCCAGAAAAGACTGAGGATGCCATAGCACACGCTTCACTCAAGGCACCTGAGTACAAGCCGAAGATGCCATACCCTCATAAGCTCCAAAAGGAGACCAAGGACAAGCAATTCTCATTGTTCTTGAAAGTTTTTAAAATGTTGCAAATCAATATTTCTTTTGCCGAGGTTCTAGAGCAAATGCCTCTATATATCAAGTTCATGAAAGGCTTACTCTCTAAGAAGAAGACCTTAAAGGGAGATAAAACAATGGTCTTGACCAAGGAATATAGTGCAATAATTTAGAGCAAATTGCCAAGGAAGATGTCAGATCCAGGGAGCTTTTAGATTCCATGCACTATTGGGAGCATAACTTTGACAAAGCCCTATGTGATCTTGGTGCAAGTATCAATTTAATGCCCTTGTCTGTGATGAAGAAGCTACAAATCTAAGAGGCACAACCAACAAGGATAGCATTACAAATGGCAGACAAATTTCCAAAATATGCACATGGAATAGTGGAGAATGTCTTGGTCAAGGTTGAAAAATTCTTCCTTCGAGCAGATTTCGTGATCCTTGACATGGGAGAAGATGAAAATGACTCTATAATTCTAGGAAGACCATTCCTGGCCACTGGAAAAGCTCTTATCAATGTGGAAAAAGGTGAATTTGTTCTAAGGATGCATGAGGATTATTTGGTCTTCAAGATTTTTAGACCCATACATCACTTAGGTGAAGGAGGCACTTGCATGAGGAGTAAACTCACTGACCCAAGTCTCCAAGGATCTTTGACTGATGTAGAGCAGAGTTTACAGTTCAAACCTCCTTTGGTGGGAACAAATACAATTTTCCCTGACATCAAACCTAAGTTTAGTGCTGGGTGTGCATCATCCCCCAAGGAAGAAGGTCCCAAGAAGAAGGTACTCAAGGGATGGAGAAACAAGAAGATCCCCACTGAAGATTTCTCACTAGGAATGAAAGTGGTGTTGACTAAAAGCCCAATCTTATCTCATACAGTAAACAGGATCCTATCTCTTGAGCATGTTGAGTTAATCTATGAGAGCATAGGAAAAAGATTCACAGTGAGAGGTGAGGAGCTAAAGCACTATGACCAACCCTCACTTTAGTAGAGTTGACCGTCAAACTAGTGACGGTAAAGAAGCACATGTTGGGAGGCAACCAAACCCTAAGTATCTTTTGATTTTGTTTTTAGTTTGATTTTGTTTTTATTTTGATCTGCATTTATTTATGACTTTTATTCATAGCTTTCCTTGGTTTCATAACGTTTGTGGTCATGCAAAGTGTTTAGAACAAGATCAGAGGAGTCTGGAAGAATAGAACACCCTGAAGAGGATTTCAATTCGGGTTAGCTGGCGCTAAATGGCAGGATAGGCGTTCAGTGCCAGAAAAGGCACTAATCTCAAAGAGCTCTCGGTCTGTGTGGCGCTAAACACCAGGCTGGACGTTTAACGCCGAGGAGCACGCAAATCAAGGTGAAAAATGACGTCAATTTGGGCGTCAAACGCCAGGCTGGGCATTTAGTGCCAGGAGTGGCAGCTACGGTGCTAGCGTTAAACCCCAGGGAGGGCATTTAACGCCCTGGATGGCACCAATCTCAAGCAGTAAATGCCTCATAGGGCCCTAAACGCCAGTTGGGCGTTTAGCGCCAGGCCTCTTCATCTGATTCAAATTTTTTTTTTTTGAAACAGTGTACTGACATTGAACGCCAGGATGGCGTTTAACGCCCTAATTGGCATTAAAAATGAAATACTGTGGCGCTAAACGCTGAATCTGGCGTTTAGCACCAACAGCGCAAAAATGAACTTTGAAGAACACACGAGCATGCTGAAAACGGTAAAATCAATGGGTCCTACCCCTTTTGACCATCACATCCACACCCCCTCCCCCCCACTCCCTCTTTCTCCCTTCCCCACTTTTCCATCCCCATTCCACCATTTTTTACCGTTTTCAACACCCCATCCCCCATTAACTCTCATTCCTATTCTATAACCCTACCATTGACTGGGAGGAATTAAAAGAAAAAAGCTAGAACTCAAAAGGTTCCCCAGTTAAGTGCTTGTGGTATTTTTGTGTCAAGTTGAGCTTGAGGACAAAACACATAGATTCACGGCTAGGCTCAAAGTGCAAAGCACCAAACAAAAGATAAGAAAAAGCTATGTTCAAGGGTCAATCAGAGCCTAAAGAAGAGAACCCATAATATCATCCGAGTTCTAGTTCTGAAGGGCATCAATATTTCTGAGCTTCAAAGGATGGTGAGATGCTAAACCTATTCAGAATCACAGTATCATTAACCCCACTCAAAAATTGGGCAGGAGCTTGATAAACCACTATTTTATGGTTTATCTTGTGCTCAATTGAGTGGTTTTTATCAACTCTTTACCCACTTATTCATACTATTTGCATGGTTTTATATTTGCCTTCCTAATTATGTGCTTTGATTGAAAACATGCTTCTTTGGCTTTTATTTCCTTTTATTTAATCCTTTCTTATTACCATTAGATGCCTTGATATGTGTGTTAAGTGATTTCAGGAATTACAGGGCAGGAATGACTTAGAGGATGGAAAGGAAGCATGCAAAAGTGGAAGGAATACAAGAAGTTGAAGGAACTGCAAAGCTGTCAGCCTGACCCTCTCCCACTAAAATGATCATAACTTGATCTATAGAGGTCCAAATGATGCGGTTCCACTTGCGTTGGAAAGCTAACGTCCGGGGCTTCGATTTGATATATAATTTGACATAGTGTCCGTACAGTAAGGCGACGCGAACGCGCGCTCTACGCAGGCGCATCGCATCTGCGAATCTCATTCCGCGCGGACGCGTGGATGACGCCTCCGCGTCACTTTGCCGCAACCTGTACGGACCAGATTTCACAATTAGCGATTTCTGGGCTGTTTCTGACCTAGTTTTCGGCCCGGAGAACACATATTAGAGGCTATAAAGTGGGGGAATGCATCCATTCATAAGGAGGCTTTTTCATAATACACTTTTTATAATTTTAGATGCAGTTTTAGAGAGAGAGAGTCTCTCTCCTCTCTCTTAGGATTTAGGATTAGGATTTTTAGAAATTAGGATTTATTTCTTCTTCATCACAGGTTCAATATTCGTTTTACTTTATATTTCTCTTCTACTTTGAGATATGTTAATGCTTTTATTTATGTTTGATTATGTTGCCCAATTGGCTTATGAATATTTTCCATGTTAGATTTGACTGCTTTGAATGTATGTTATTTGAGGTATTCCAGATATTTATGATTTTAATTTAGCTTTTTATATTATTGGATTTAATTGATTAATTGGAAGCTCTTGAGTTATCAACTATTCAGGATTGATTGTTATGTCGGCTGATTAATTAAAATTCTACTAACTCTAGTCTTTCCTTAGGAGTTGGCTAGGACTTGGGAAATCTAACCAATTGGTTCACTTGACTTTCCCTTTCTTACGCAAAGGTTAACTAAGTGGGATTAACTTCCATTCTCATAGGAGTAACTGGGATAGGACTTCCGAATTTTCATATCTTGCCAAGAGTATTTTATAGTTAATTATTTATTTTATTTGTCATTTAATTTACTTGTTCCTCACTTTCAAAACCCCAATTTACAAAACCCATAACCAATAATAAGAACATACCTCCCTGAAATTCCTTGAGAAGACGACCCGAGGTTTGAATACTCGGTTATCAATTTTAAAATGGGTTTGTTACTTGTGACAACCAAAACGTTTGTACGAAGGGATTTCTGTTGGTTCAAAATCTATACTTACAACGCGACTTTATAAAATTCTTTACTAGCAAAAATCCTAACGTCAAAATGGCGCCGTTGCCAGGGAATTGCAAACGTGTGCCTTATTATTGGTTATTGTAAATATTTTAAAAAAAAACAAAATATTTTTCTTTTACTTGTTTATTTGTTTCTTCTTTTTCCCCCTTATTTCTGATAACTACTATGAATTCTCACCCCTCTCGCTTTGAGTTTGGTTCTAATTTTATTGCAAGGAATGGAAGCTATAACAGGACTATGCATCAAGGTCTAAGCAATCAAAGATGGATAGAGCCACAAGGATCCGATCAACCCTTTAGGCAACAACATCCTCCTAGATATCATGGACAAAGACTATTTTACAATGCATGGCCAACTAATAGATTTGGTGGACCGCCTTGTAACTACCAACAAGCCCCACCCTGTGCTCAGAGACCATCCTCTCAACACAACTTCGAACCACCACACTCACAAGCTTCTGTTCACCATTCACTACCACATGATCCTTATCCACCCCAAACCTCCATGGAAAGCAAACTTGCCTATATCACTAGTCTCACCTCTACTCTTCAAGCACTTATATCCCGCTTGGGCCAACCCTCTACACCCGATATTCAACCCTCAAGCTCCACTGCACTTCCATCTCAACCACATAATGATCCACCCATCCCATCACCACCATCCATGGAAGAGCACCCACATCCATCAACCCAAGAGCGACATGATCCCAATGATACTATTGACATGGAACAAGAGAGAAAGGATCATCTTCGCGAATCCATACTTCATAAGGAGCTAGAGGAGGCACTAAAGGTAAAGGTAGTAGAGACCTTTGCAGATGAAGGAGTAGTTGAAGGGAGTTATCATAGAAAAGAAGTCATCAAGGAGGATTTTGTACTTGAAGGTGAAGAAATAGTTGAAAAGAAAATCATCGAGGATGAATACGATTGCATACTTAAATACCTGGATCAAGCAAGAAAACAATTATCTTCCAGACGTTCAGCCCCTCAACAGACTCCCATGGCTTTATGTGGAGAATCCAATGAAGAACGCAGCACAAAGAAGACGCTAGAAGCTCCAGTGGACAACATAGAGCATAACTTCGTACTGGAACAAATAGAGGAAGCTGTCATGGTAGAAGAAGAAGAGTTGGTTGAAGATTTAGGAGATGTCAAACCGCCACCTGAATCCAGAGTTGTGGAGAACTTCGTCAAGGATGTTACAATTGATGCTAAAGAGGATGTTGCACAGCCTCCAATGCAGATATCTTATGAAGAACTGGACGGAATAACCCAAGACGCATATTTCCTTGATGATGATAGTCACCAGTCAGGTCCTCCGAGTAATGAACTTGCATCCGCAAGTGAATTCTTTGAGACAGAAGAACCTTCCCCAAGTGAATATGAAGATGATGCAGAGATCGACTTTTCTCAACCTCCTAATTATGACTCAAGTGATGAGGAAGATATGGAAGACTTTGACCAGAACATGGCTGGAATGGAAAAGGTTTGCAAAGAAGTGGAGGAATTCACTGAAGAACACAAGAGAGTAGAGCTTGTAGAACCACTAAAAACACTGATCCCAAGGCCACTACCAACCAACACAGACTTCAAGTGGGTAAAATCCTTGACTCTTATCTTTATTTTTCCACTTGAATACGGTTTACTTGAAATAGATGGCCAGCTTAGAGCTCTTTGCGGCTTTAAGAGTAAAAGGGAAATGACTCGCACTCAGAGATGGTATGCAAGATTCAATGAGGATTCACACTTCAATTTGAAGTGCACGGATTGGTATCATGCTCAATTGAATGGATTACGGAGAACGTTTGGTCACCGTGGTGAGAATCTACTTTTTAAACCGTCCGGATGGAAACATGTAGATCAAGACGGAGGCGGATTTAAAAGCAAAGCTTGGGATCATGGATTCTATGCTGACATTCGTCATCCCGGGAGCTTGAGAATCTGTTTGAAGCTACTCAGAAGCTTTACATGCCTAGTTTCGGACCCCGGAGGCTATTGGCATTCCAAGCATTGGTGGAGATTTTTGGATGAATTTAAACATAAGCCGCCATAACAGGAAGCTCATCCAATGTCCAACTTAAGGACTTTAACCAAAAGTGCTAGGTAGGAGACAACCCACCATGGTATGGTCGTTTCTTTTTTAGTTTTATTTCGTGTTATTTATTTTTATTTCCTTTTTAATTGAACCTGAATATTATTCATTCGCATTGCATACTGCATAATTGCATACCTGCATGAAAAAAGGGAAAACACGCATGCGACGTGGCAGCGTCGCTGACGCGTGGCAGCGTCACTAGTGCGTTGGAAAGAAAAGAATTGAACAGAGAGTCACGCGAGAGCGTGGCTGGAGGCGCGCCTTTAGCATAATTTGACCCCACGCGACCGCGTCGCTCGCGCGACCGCGTCATGTGGGAACTTTGGCCTCCCACGCGACCGCGTCACCCACGCGGCCGCGTGCCATGATAATCGACGTGAAAAGGGTATATGGCCGAAAGTTGAGCTCGAATTAGGCTGGACTCGTGCTAGAAGCACAAATTCTGCCACGCGTCCGCGCCATTTTCAAAATTAGACCATCCACGCGATCGCGTCAGTCACGCGAATGCGTCACCCAGATTTTTGACACAATGAGTTTCAAACAGAGAGTTGCGTGAGCGCGCGGCTGCCTTCGCGCTAGTAGCACAAATTCACTCACGCGACCGCGTGCCTCACGCGGCCGCGTTACTTGACAATAGCGCCACCTTTGCGAACGCGTCACTCACGCGTCCGCGTCGCCTGCGCCGCACAACTTATCCAAATCAGCGCCAATTATCTTATTTTTTCTTCTCTAATCCTAATTTCTTCTATCTTTTCTTCTTTCTTCCTCCTTTCTTACTTTCTTTTTCTTTTTCATTGGTGTTAAATTTTCTTTTTCAACTGTTGTATCTTTTCTAATATTATCTTGGTGCTTAGTGACTTGTTTTATTTTTGTTAGGTAATATTAATTAAATCAATGCCTATCTTTTATACCTGTATTACTTTTGCATTGACATGAATATATATTATCTCTCTTTACCCACTCTCTTCCCCATTGTTGCAATTTTTTCACTCTTGATATGCCATTTGCTTCCACTATTTTCTCCCTTGCATGTTGTAGCTACCATGTAATTGAGACCTTTATTATTTGGCATTAACCAACCCATATTTTATTTATTTTCTTATCTTTATTTTTGGGTTACTTTTCTTTTTTTTCCTCTTCTTTTAGGATGGCCACCGAGAGGAAGGGTAAAGGACGAACTTCTATATGAGGAGACAAACAAGTCCATCTGCACAAACCTTAGAGAAAAGCATAAGTTGGAACAACCCCCATCCACTTGCACATCTTAGTATGCACCAAGGATGGTGCAATCTTTAAGTGTGGGGAGGTTGATACCGATCTCCGCGGGTTAGTTATTCTCTTATAAACACCAATGTCTTATTTTCTTTATTAGTTCATTGTTGCATTTCATAATAGATTGCATGTGTAGTTGATTGTTTGCATTTAGTTACTACTTGGTTAAAGTAATATTTTCTTTTTCAAGAAATTTTTATAGTATTTCACTCATTTAAATTGAAAATTTTTTGTTAAATTTGTTTGAAATTGTATTTGGAACATGGTTTTTGAGCCAAAGAACACACAACCTGTGAGATTTTGAGCTTAATTGCATGGTTACATTATTTAACCATAATATTTTATTCTTGTGTGTTTTCTTCCCTATAATTGCAATCTTTACTTTGTTTCAGTTTATATGTCCATTGTTTAGTGTATTTACATGCTTGCATATGATTGAGGCCATATTTGATTATTAACTCACTTATCCCAAATAAAGCCTACCTTTTTATGTCACCCTTGTTAGCCACTTTGAGCTTTTAATCCCCTTCTGTTTTATAACCACATCACTAGCCTTAAGCAGAAAAATAAATTAAATATTCCAATTGAATCTTTGGTTAGCTTAAGATAGAGGTTGTGCATCAACTAAGTGTGGGAAAACTGTGGGAACATGGGTTAATAAGGGAATGTTTCATGTTTCTAATTCTGAATATTGGGAAATTTGGGTATCTACTCATTAAAACAGAAAATTAAAAATTCCATATGCTTTGATATGTTATTTTAGTTTTTATGTCTCAAAAAAAAAAAAAGAGAAAAAAATATATAATTTAAATAAATAAATAAGGGGACAAAATTACCCCAATGTTAAGTTAATAAAAGATCAATGCATATGTGACACAAATTAAAAGAAAAGTTGATACATGAGTATGTGATACAAAAGTGAGAATTATGGATAGCTAGGCATGATTTTAGAAGTTATATAGAATGTATGTATGTTAGGTGATAGCCCAGGTTATTCGAAGATTCAATTTATAGCTCACTTAGCCATACATATACCCTCACCCTTGTCTTGGCCCCATTACAACCTTGAAAAGACCTCATGATGTTTGCATTAGTACATTAAATATTTGTTGATTGGTTAGATGAAGAACAAAGTTTAGAAAGCATGATTAGAGAAGAGTAGAGTGAATTACCCTATACACTTGAGAGATTAGAGTGCATATACACTTCCTGTGAGGGTTCAATGCTTGATTCTATGTTCCCTGCTTTCATGAGCTATCTTCTTACAAGTTTACCTGTCTTTTATTGTGTAATTTGAGTTAGTGGAATTTGATTCATGTTTGTCTTGAAAAAGCTTATTTACTTTTAACCAAGTAGGTAGAAACATTCTGCATGTAGTTGCATTCATATAGATAGGTTGTATTTCATACATTGTACTATTCATCTTCACTCTCTTATAGCTTTTCTTGAGCTTAGCATGAGGACATGCTAATGTTTAAGAGTGGGGAGGTTGATAAACCACTATTTTATGGTTTATCTTATGCTCAATTGAGTGGTTTTTATCAACTCTTTACCCACTTATTCATACTATTTGCATGGTTTTATATTTGCCTTCCTAATTATGTGCTTTGATTGAAAACATGCTTCTTTGACTTTTATTTCCTTTTATTTAATCCTCTCTTATTACTATTAGATACCTTGATATGTGTGTTAAGTGATTTCAGGAATTACAGGGCAGGAATGACTTAGAGGATGGAAAGGAAGCATGCAAAAGTGGAAGGAATACAAGAAGTTGAAGGAACTGCAAAGCTGTCAGCCTAACCCTCTCGCACTAAAACAATCATAACTTGAGCTATAGAGATCCAAATGATGCGGTTCCACTTGCATTGGAAAGCTAACGTCCGGGGCTTCGATTTGATATATAATTCATCATAGTGGCCATACAGTTAGGTGACGCAAATGCGCGCTCCACACAGGCGCGTCGCATCTGCGAATCTCATTCCGCGCGGACGCGTGGATGACGCCTCCGCGTCACTTTGCCGCGACCTGTACGGACCAGATTTCACAATCAGCGATTTTTGGGTTGTTTTTGACCCAGTTTTCGGCCCGGAGAACACAGATTAGAGGCTATAAAGTGGGAGAATGCATCCATTCATAAGGAGGCTTTTTCATAATACACTTTTTATAATTTTAGATGTAGTTTTAGAGAGAGAGAGAGGCTCTCTCCTCTCTCTTAGGATTTAGGATTAGAATTTTTAGAAATTAGGATTTATTTCTTCTTCATCACAGGTTCAATATTTCTTTTACTTAATATTTCTCTTCTACTTTGAGATATGTTAATGCTTTTATTTATGTTTGATTATGTTGCCCAATTGGCTTATGAATATTTTCCATGTTAGATTTGACTGCTTTGAATGTATGTTATTTGAGGTATTCCAGATATTTATGATTTTAATTTAGCTTTTTATATTATTGGCTTTAATTAATTAACTGGAAGCTCTTGAGTTATCAACTATTCAGGATTGATTGTTATGTCGGCTGATTAATTGGAATTCTACTAACTCTAGTCTTTCCTTAGGAGTTGGCTAGGACTTGGAAAATCTAACCAATTGGTTCACTTGACTTTTTCTTGCTTACGCAAAGGTTAACTAAGTGGGATTAACTTCCATTCTCATAGGAGTAACTGGGATAGGACTTCCGAATTTTCATATCTTACCAAGAGTATTTTATAGTTAATTATTTATTTTATTTGTCATTTAATTTACTTGTTCCTCACTTTCAAAACCCCAATTTACAAAACCCATAACCAATAATAAGAACATACCTCCCTGCAATTCCTTGAGAAGACGACCCGAGGTTTGAATACTCGGTTATCAATTTTAAAAAGGGTTTGTTACTTGTGACAACCAAAACGTTTGTACGAAGGGATTTCTGTTGGTTCAGAATCTATACTTACAACGTGACTTTATAAAATTCTTTACTAGCAAAAATCCTAACGTCAGAGCTTAAATGAACACTCAAGGTTTAGGCAAATTCTCTTCTTAGTCATATGCTATTTTCAATTACTTGAGGACAAGCAACAATTCAAGTTTGGTGTTGTGATGCGTGAGCATCGTTTTTCTATTTTCTATTTATTTCAGTTACAAATTTGTTGAGTTTTAATTTAATTTTAGTGTTTGAAACATCTTTGGATGCTACTTTGAGTTGCTTTAGTATTTTTATTATATTAGGTGAAGTTTTGATCAGTTTGGCAGAGTTCGTGTGCAAGAAAAGAGAAGAGTTTGGAAGCTGTCAAGCTAGCGCTAAATGTGGACCTAGGTGTTTTGCGCTAGCAACTCAGAAACGTGTGGAGACCCTCTGCCCATTGGGGTGCTAAACCCCAAGCCATGCATTTAGAGCCAGGAAGACAGAATCAAAGGAGAAGCTTCTGCCCACTAGGGTGCTAAATGCCGAATCTGGCATTTAGCGCCAATGATCTGGATCACACTTTTCAAAGCGAGCATCTTTAGTTAGATCTAGCTTTAAATTATTGTATTTTCCTTTATTTTATTTATTTTTAATTACAAACAAAATCTTTTAGATTTAGAATTTATTGTTTTATTTTAGTTTCAAATAAAATTCAGTTAGATATAAAAGAGAAAAGATTCAGCCCTTCGGGGGGGGATCTTCTCACTCAGGCATTTTCACATTCTGACCCTAGTTTTTTCTTTGAGTCATGAACCACTAAACTTCCTTGGTTAAGGTTAGGAGCTCTGTTTATTTCTATGGGTTAATACTATTATCATTCTATTTTAATTAATGTATTGATTCAGTTTCAAGGATTACTTTCGTTCTTCATTTTATGAATCTGCGTATATCAGAAGAACAACCATTGTTCTATATGAATTCTTGTGATTCTTGAAAAAGTTATCTCATTTAAATAGTAGCTTGAAAGTAAATTCCTCTTAAACTGCTAATTGCTTGGACTTAACGGGATACGTGACATATAATCCTCTGACATTTGGGTAATTAGGGTTTTTGTGGCAATAAACTAGAATTAAACCTAACCTTCTATTCTATATTAAGTGACCAAGGAATTGGCAGTTGATTAGGTTAGAGGAGACTAAGTTACTAAGGAATTAGGGTTTAGTCAATTATAGTTTGCCATGAAATGAATCTTGCATGATTAAAATAGTTGGTAAGAAAACTTAATTCGGAAGAATAAATAATTCAAAACATTAACTGTTTTCTCATATACATTTCTCACCGACTCGACTGTTTGCTTGTCTCACTCTCTGCGTTAGTATTTTGATGCTTTTGAACCTCAAAACACCATTTTCTGCCTACCTGACTAAGTGAGTCATTCGACTATTGTTGCTTAGTGATGAGCGGATAATTTATACGCTTTTTGGCATTGTTTTTAGTATGTTTTTAGTATGATTTAGTTAGTTTTTAGTATATTTTTATTAGTTTTTAATTAAAATTCACTTTTCTGGACTTTACTATGAATTTGTGTATTTTTCTGTGATTTCAGGTATTTTCTGGCTAAAATTGAGGGATCTGAGCAAAAATCTGATTCAGAGACGGAAAAGGACTGCAGATGCTGTTGGATTCTGACTTCCCTGCACTCGAAGTAGATTTTCTGGAGCTACAGACGCCCAATTGGAGCGCTCTCAACGGCGTTGGAAAGTAGACATCCTGGGCTTTCCAGCAATGTATAATAGTCCATACTTTGCCCGAGATTTGATGGCCCAAACCGGCGTTGCAAATCAGCTTTAGAATTCCCAGCGTTTAACGTTGGAACTGGCATAAAAATTGGAGTTAAACGTCCAAACTGGCATAAAAGCTGGCATTTAACTCCAGGAAGAGTCTCTACACGAAAATGCTTCAATGCTCAGCCCAAGCACACACCAAGTGGGCCCGGAAGTGGATTTTTCTGTCATTTACTCATTTCTGTAAACCTTAGATTACTAGTTCTCTATTAATAGGATCTTTTGACATTGTATCTGTACCTCATGACACTTTACACGTTTCTCATTGTATCTTCTACAGCATGAGTCTCTAAACCCCATGGTTGGGGGTGAGGAGCTCTGCTGTGTCTTGATGGATTAATGCAATTACTACTATTTTTCATTCAATCATGCTTGCTTCCGTTCTAAGATATCACTTGTTCTTAAATCGGATGAATGTGATGATCCGTGACACTCATCATCATTCTCAACTATGAACGTGTGCCTGACAACCACCTCCGTTCTACCTTAGATTGGGTGGATATCTCTTAGATTCCTTAATCAGAATCTTCGTGGTATAAGCTAGAATTGATGGCGGCATTCAAGAGAATCCGGAAGGTCTAAACCTTGTCTGTGGTATTCTGAGTAGGATTCAATGATTGAATGACTGTGACGAGCTTCAAACTCGCGATTGTGGGGCGTTAGTGACAGACGCAAAAGAATCACTGGATTCTATTCCGACATGATCGAGAACCGACAGCTGAATAGCCATGCCGTGACAGGGTGCGTTGAACATTTTCACTGAGAGGATGGGAGGTAGCCATTGATAACGGTGAAACCCTACATACAGCTTGCCATGGAAGGAGCCTAGCGTGCTTGAAGAAGAAGACAGTAGGAAAGCAGAAATTCAGAAGATAGAGCATCTCCAAAACCTCAACCTATTCTCCATTACTGCAAAACAAGTACTTATTTCATGTTCTTTTGCTTTTCACAATCAATCCTGATAATTTTTGATATCATGACTAAGAGTTACAAGATAACCATAGCTTGCTTCAAGCCGACAATCTCCGTGCGATCGACCCTTACTCACGTAAGGTATTACTTGGACGACCCAGTGCACTTGCTGGATACTTGTGCGGGATTGCAAAAGTGTGATTGCAATTTCGTGCACCAAGTTTTTGGTGCCGTTGCCGGGGATTGTTCGAGTTTGGACAACTGACGGCTTATCTTGTTGCTTAGATTAGGACTGTTTTATTTTTGTTGGTTTAGAGTCTTTTATTTGAGTATAATTTCATATTTTAAGTTTGGTGTTAATTGCATGCTTTTGTTTTTCTTTTAATTTTTTGAAATTACTTGTTCTTAGTCCTTTTTGATCTTTTAAAAATTCTAAGTTTGGTGTCTTCTTTGTGTTTTTCTCTAGGTTTTCGAAAATTCATGTTTGATTTTCTGAAAAATTTTAAGTTTGGTGTCTCTTTGTTGTTTTTATCTTTCCTCTTTTCAAAAAAATATATATACATATATATCTTGATTACTATTCACATCAATTTCCTTTTCTCCATCATGGACATAAATGGGAATGAACAGTCCAAAAGGACTCTGGGGTCATATGCTAACCCCATTACAGCTGCATATGGGAGTAGCATCTGTATACCTCCCATCAAGCAAGCAGCTTTGAGCTAAACCCTCAACTCATTATCATGGTGCAGCAAAGTTTCCAGTATTCCGGTCTTCCACAGGAAGAACCTACTGAGTTTCTGGCACAATTCTTACAACTTGCTGACACAGTACGTGATAAAAAGGTGGATCAGGATGTCTACAGATTATTACTGTTTCCATTTGCTGTAAAAGATCAAGCTAAGAGGTGGTTAAATAACCAACCTACAGCAAGCATAAAGACATGGAGACAATTATCAGACAGATTCCTGAATCACTTTTACCCTCTAAAAAGGATGACACAGCTAAGGCTGGACATCCAAGGCTTTAAACAAGAGGATAATGAATCCCTTTATAATGCCTGGGAGAGGTATAGAGGTATGCTAAGAAAATGCCCCTCTGAAATGTTTTCAGAGTGGGTACAGTTAGACATCTTTTACTATGGGCTTACAGAAAAAGCTCAGATGTCTCTAGACCACTCAGCTGGTGGATCTATACATATGAGGAAGACGATTGAAGAGGCTCAAGAGCTTATAGATACTGTTGCTAGAAATCAACATTTGTACTCTAGCAATGAGTCCTCTACACAAGAAGAAGTTATGGCATTAGCCACTGATCTTAATCCTCAAGAACAGATGGTTGAGCTTAATCAACAATTACACCTGATGACAAAACAGTTAGCAGAATTTAAAGAGATGCTCCAAGAGACGAAAACTGCTAACAAAAACATAGAATCACAGTTGAATCAGGCAAAACAGCAGCTATCTAAACAGATAACAGAAGAATGCCAAGCAGTTCAACTGAGGAGTGGGAAGACATTGAATAACACTGCTCAAAGTAGCAAAAAGTCAATAAAGGAACAATTGACAGAGGATAGCCAAACCACTATCCAAAATCCCTCTGAGGACAGTAAGAGCCCAGAGAGGAATACTATTGGCGTTCAAACGCCAGAAAAGGGGGGAAAGCTGGCGTTAAACGCCCATTCCCTGCCCAGTTCTGGCATTTAAACACCAGAAAAGGGGGAAAAGTTGGCGTTAAACGCCCATTTTCCACCCAATCCTGGCGTTCAAACGCCAGAGGGGAATCAGACACCTGAGAGTGCTGATAGTAACCACTCTAAAAAGGCTTCTCCAACCACTTCTGTAAGGAATAAACCTGCAGCAACTAAGGTTGAAGAGTATAAAGCCAAGATGCCTTATCCTCAGAAACTCCGCCAAGCGGAGCAGGATAAGCAATTTGCCCACTTTGCAGACTACCTAAGGACTCTTGAAATAAAGATTCTGTTTGCAGAGGCACTTGAGCAAATACCTTCTTATGCCAAGTTCATGAAAGAGATCTTAAGCCATAAGAAGGATTGGAGAGAAACTAAAAAAGTGTTTCTCACTGAAGAATGCAGTGCAGTCATTATGAAAAGCTTAACAGAAAAGTTTCAAGATCCAGGAAGCTTTATGATACCATGCACATTAGAAGGTGCTTGCACCAAGATAGCCCTGTGTGACCTTGGAGCAAGTATCAATCTAATACCTGCATCCACTATCAGAAAGCTTGGGTTGACTGAAGAAGTCAAACCAACCTGGATATGCCTCCAACTTGCTGATGGATCCATTAAATACCCATCAGGCATAATTGAGGACATGATTGTCAAGGTTGGGCCATTTGCCTTTCCAACTGACTTTGTAGTGCTGGAAATAGAGGAGCACAAGAGTGCAACTATCATTCTCGGAAGACCTTTCCTAGCAACTGGACGAACTCTCATTGATGTACAAAAAGAGGAAGTAACCCTGAGAGTCAATGAGGATGAGTTCAAGTTGAATGCTGTAAAAGCTATGCAGCATCCAGACACACCAAATGATTGCATGGGCGCTGACATTATTGACTCTTTAGTGGAAAAGGTCAATATGACTGAAAGTCTAGAACCAGAGCTTGAGGACATCTTCAAGGATGCTCAGCCTGATCAGGAAGAGCCAGAGAAAATAAAAGAATTTTTGAAAATTCCTCAGGAGGAGGATAAGCCTCCCAAACCTGAACTCAAACCACTACCACCATCCCTGAAGTATGTATTTTTGGGAGAAGGTGACACTTTTCCAATGATTATAAGCTCTACTTTAAGTCTACAGGAAGAGAAAGCACTGATTCAAGTGCTAAGAACACACAAGACAGCTCTTGGGTGGTCCATAAGTGATCTTAAGGGCATTAGCCCAGCAAGATGCATGCACAAGATCCTATTGGAGGATAATGCCAAACCAGTGGTCCAATCACAAAGGCGGCTAAATCCAGCCATGAAGGAGGTAGTGCAGAAAGAGGTCACTAAATTACTAGAGGCTGGGATTATTTATCCTATTTCTGATAGCCCCTGGGTGAGCCCTGTCCAAGTTGTCCCCAAGAAAGGAGGCATGACAGTAGTTCATAATGAAAAAAATGAACTGGTTCCTACAAGAACAGTCACAGGGTGGCGCATGTGTATTGACTACAGAAGGCTCAATACAGCCACCAGAAAGGATCACTTTCCTTTACCATTCATAGACCAAATGCTAGAAAGACTAGCTGGTCATGACTATTATTGCTTTTTGGATGGCTATTCAGGCTACAACCAAATTGCAGTAGATCCTCAGGACTAAGAGAAAACAGCATTTACTTGCCCTTCTGGCGTGTTTGCCTATAGAAGGATGCCTTTTGGTCTGTGTAATGCTCCTGCAACCTTTCAGAGATGCATGCTATCCATCTTCTCTGATATGGTGGAGAAATTCCTGGAAGTCTTCATGGACGACGTCTCAGTATATGGAGACTCATTCAGCTCCTGTCTTAACCACCTAGCACTTGTCCTGAAAAGGTGCCAAGAGACTAACCTGGTTTTAAACTGGGAAAAATGTCACTTTATGGTGACTGAAGGAATTGTCCTTGGGCACAAAATTTCAAGCAGGGGTATAGAGGTGGATAAGGCAAAGGTAGAGGTAATTGAAAAATTACCGCCACCTGCCAATGTTAAGGCAATCAGAAGCTTTCTGGGGCATGCAGGATTCTACAGAAGGTTTATAAAGGATTTTTCGAAAATTGCAAAACCTCTGAGCAATCTGCTAGCTGCTGACACACCATTTGTGTTTGACACACAGTGTCTGCAGGCATTTGAGACCCTGAAAGCTAAGCTGGTCACAGCACCAGTCATCTCTGCACCAGACTGGACATTACCATTCGAATTAATGTGTGATGCTAGTGACCATGCCATTGGTGCAGTGTTGGGACAGAGGCATAACAAGCTTCTGCACGTCATTTATTATGCTAGCCGTGTTCTAAATGACGCACATAAGAACTACACAATCACAGAAAAAGAGTTACTTGCAGTGGTCTATGCCATTGACAAATTTAGATCCTATTTAGTAGGATCAAAGGTGATTGTGTACACTGACCATGCTGTTCTTAAGTACTTACTCACAAAGCAGGATTCAAAACCCAGGCTCATAAGATGGGTATTGCTTCTGCAAGAGTTTGATATAGAAATAAGAGACAGAAAAGGGACAGAAAACCAAGTAGCTGATCATCTGTCCCGAATAGAACCAGTAGCTGGGGCGTCCCTCCCTTCTACTAAGATCTCTGAGACTTTCTCAGACGAGCAACTCTTTGCCATTCAGGAAGCTCCATGGTTTGCAGATATTGCAAATTATAAAGCTGTGAGGTTCATACCCCAGGAGTACAGCAGAGTGCAAAGAAAGAAATTAATTTCAGATGCCAAGTACTACCTATGGGATGAGCCATATCTCTTTAAGAGATGTGCAGACGGAATAATCCGCAGATGTGTACCCAGAGAGGAAGCACAAAGAATTCTGTGGCATTGCCATGGATCACAATATGGAGGATACTTTGGAGGTGAGCGAACAGCAACCAAGGTCCTCCAATGCGGATTCTACTGGTCTACTCTCTATAGAGATGCCCGAGAGTTTGTACGTAACTGTGACAGTTGCCAAAGAGCTGGTAACTTGCCTCGTGGTTACGCCATGCCTCAGCAAGGGATCTTAGAGATTGAATTGTTTGATGTATGGGAAATTGACTTCATGGGCCCCTTCCCACCATCATACTCAAACACTTATATTCTAGTGGCAGTAGACTATGTATCTAAATGGGTGGAAGCAATTGCCACACCCAATAATGATACCAAGACCGTGCTGAAATTCCTCCAGAAACACATCTTCAGCAGGTTTGGTGTTCCCAGAGTACTGATCAGTGATGGAGGCACCCATTTCTGCAATAAACAACTGTACTCTGCTATGGTTAGATATGGAATTAGCCACAAAGTAGCAACTCCGTATCACCCACAGACAAATGGGCAAGCTGAGGTCTCTAACAGAGAGCTCAAAAGAATCCTGGAACGGACTGTTATTTCCCGTAGAAAGGATTGGGCAAAGAGCTTGGATGATGCTCTGTGGGCATACGGAACAGCATACAAGACTCCTATAGGAACCTCTCCATACCAACTGGTGTATGGGAAGGCCTGTCATCTGCCCGTGGAACTGGAACATAAAGCCTACTGGTCAACCAGATTCCTAAACATGGATGCTAAGTTAGCTGGTGAAAAAAGATTGCTCCAGCTAAATGAGCTAGAGGAATTCAGACTCAATGCCTTTGAAAATGCAAAAATCTATAAGGAAAAGGCAAAGAAGTGGCATGACAAGAAATTGTCATCCAGAGTCTTTGAGCCAGGACAAAAGGTCCTGCTCTTCAACTCTAGGCTCAGATTGTTCCCAGGAAAGCTTAAGTCCCGCTGGAGGGGTCCATATGTGATTACAGGAGTATCACCATATGGATATGTTGAGCTTCAGGATAATGATTCTGACAAGAAGTTCATTGTCAATGGACAGAGGATCAAGCATTATCTTGAAAGCGATTTTGAGCAAGAATGCTCAAAACTGAGACTTGAGTGATTTTCAGTGAAGGTCCAGCGAAAGACAGTAAAGAAGCGCTTACTGGGAGGCAACCCAGTGATTAGAAGGGTATCAGTTCTGTCTAATCAAGGTTTGATACATATTCTTAAAAGGCAATTATTAAAATTGAAGGAATTCACAGAGTTACAGAAGGATTCAGTGCAAAAAGCAAAGAAAAATAGCTTACTGGCGAAAAAATGCCAGTAAAGGGGACTCTGGGCGTTAAACGCCAGAATGGGCACCATTCTGGGCGTTTAACGCTAGGTGTGCAGCATCCTGGGCGTTTAGCAAAACGCCCAGTGAAGAAGGAATTTCTGGCGTTTAACGCCAGCCAAGATACTTGGCTGGGCGTTAAACGCCCAAATAGGCCAACAAATGGGCGTTAAACGCCAGAATGGATACCATTCTGGGTGTTTAACGCCAGAAAGGCTGGTGGAGGAGATTTTGTTTCCCACTTTAATTTTTTCAAACTTTCTTGTTTTGATCCATATCTTTCTCCATAAACACATTACAAACTTTCATCATTCACCTTCCAATTTTAAAAATTAGAATCTTCTTCAAATCTATTTCAAATCCTTTCCTAGACTCTTTCAAAAACTCAATTATCTCCTAAAATTTTTTCCATATCTTCTCAAATCTCCTTCAATTTTTCGAAAATTTCTCCTCCTCTCCTATTTAAACACGTTCGTCCACCCTCCTTCTCCACACCATTCAAATTTGCTCTCCTCCTCTCTCCCCTCTTTGCCTTCTTTTGCTTGAGGACAAGCAAACCTCTAAGTTTGGTGTGCTTTCCGTGATCACTAGGCCAAGATTTATCAAGATCATGGCTCCTAGAGGAAAACAAACCAATTCAAGAGGCAAGAAAGAGAATAATCCAAAGGATGTTTGGAGTCAAGAGAAGTTCTTAACCAAAGAACATGCAGACCATTACCACAAAATAATGGGTCTGAGGTCAGTGATCCCGGAAGTCAAATTCAATCTGAAAGAAGATGAATATCCGGAGATCCAAGAGCAAATTCAAAACAGAGGATGGGAAGTTCTAACCAACCCTGAGACAAAGGTTGGAAGGAACATGGTTCAGGAATTCTACTCAAATCTGTGGCTAACAGATAAGCAGAGAATGACTGGAACTGCTTTTCATACCTACAGAACCATGGTCAGAGGGAGAATTATTTACTTCCATCTGGACAAAATAAGAGAGGTCTTCAAATTGCCTCAACTGCAAGATGATCCTGAATCCTTTAATAGGAGGATGGTGAGAGCAGATAAAGGGTTGGATCAAGTTCTAGAGGACATATGCCTCCCTGGAACTAAATGGATAACCAATTCAAAAGGTGTCCCAAACCAACTCAAGAGGGGAGACCTCAAACCAATTACAAGAGGTTGGCTAGACTTTATTGGGCGTTCCATATTACCCACTAGCAACCGTTCTGAGGTTACCATCAAGAGAGCAGTGATGATTCATTGCATTATGCTTGGAAAAGAAGTGGAGGTTCATCATCTGATTGCTTGTGAGATCTACACAATTGCAAACAAGAATTCCACTGAAGCCAAACTGGCGTACCCAAGCTTGATCTCTTTGCTCTGTAGAGAGGCTGGGGTAAAGATGGGAGTAGATGAATTCATACCCATTGAACATCCAATCACCAAGAAGTCAATGTAAGGACAAATGCAAGACAACTCTATCAAAAAGAGGGCACAGGAGTTCCTCCCTGAATTTCCTGAAATTGACTACTGGGCCAGCCTAGAAGCATCTATCACCAAGTTGCAAGAAACTATGGAGCAACTTAAGGAAGAACAGCAGAATCAGAACTGCATGCTCTGCAAATTGCTGAAGGAACAAGAGAAGCAGGGGCGTGAACTTCAAGAGATGAAACGCCAAAAGCTCTCCCCTAAAGTTGAGGGAGCATCCACTTCTCAAAATCAAGGTTGTTGAGTCCTAACTCTGTGATAACCTCTATCATTAGGAGCCTATTTAAATTTTTTGTTTTCTATTACTATTAGTCTTATCTTATATCTATTTCTGAGTTTTGTTCTTAATTCATGATTAATAAAATTTAAAGTTCATGTCCTAAAGCTATGAATGTCCTATGAATCCATCACTTCTCTTAAATGAAAAATGCTTTAATCACAAAAGAACAAGAAGTACAGGATTTCGAATTTATCTCTGAAACTAGTTGAATTAGTTTGATGTGGTGACAATACTTTTTGTTTTCTGAATGAATGCTTGAACAGTGCATATGTCTTTTGAATTTGTTGTTTTAAGAATGTTAAAATTGTTGGCTCTTGAAAGAATGATGGAAAAAGAGAACTGTTATTGAGGATTTGAAAAATCATCAAATTGATTCTTGAAGCAAGAAAAAGCAGTGATTCAAAAAAAAAAGAAAAAGAAAAAGAAAGAAATAAAGTTGTGATCCAAGGAAAAAGAGTGTGTTTAAGAACCCTGGACACCTCTAATTGGGGACTCTAGCAAAGCTGAGTCACAATCTGAAAAGGTTCACCCAAGTATGTGTCTGTGGCATGTATGTATCCGGTGGTAATACTGGAAGACAGAGTGCTTTGGGCCACAGCCAAGACTCATAAAGTAGCTATGTTCAAGAATCACCATACTTAACTAGGAGAATCAATAACATTATCTGAGCTCTGAGTTCCTATGGATGCCAATCATTCTGAACTTCAAAGGATAAAGCGAGATGCCAAAACTGTTCGGAAGCAAAAAGCTACTAGTCCCGCTGATGAGCGGATAATTTATACGCTTTTTGGCATTGTTTTTACATAGTTTTAGTAAGTTTAAGCTACTTTAAGGGATGTTTTCATTAGTTTTTATGTTAAATTCACATTTCTGGACTTTACTATGAGTTTGTGTATTTTTCTGTGATTTCAGGTAAATTCTGACTGAAATTGAGGGACTTGAGCAAAACTCTGAAGAAGGCTGACAAAAGGACTGCTGATGCTGTTGGATTCTGACCTCCCTGTACTCGAAATGGATTTTCTGGAGCTACAGAACTCTAAATGGCGCGCTCTCAGCGGCGTTGGAAAGTAGACATCTAGGGCTTTTCAGCAATATATAATAGACCATACTTTATTCGAAGAATGACGACATAACTTGGCGTTGAACGCCAAGTTCATGCTGCTGTCTGGAGTTAAACGCCAGAAAAACGTCATGATCCGGAGTTGAACGCCCAAAACACGTCATAACTCAGAGTTCAACTCCAAGAGAAGCCTCAGCTCGTGGATTGATCAAGTTCAGCCCAAACATACACCAAGTGGGCCCCGGAAGTGGATTTATGCATCAATTACTTACTCATATAAACCCTAGGAGCTAGTTTATTATAAATAGGATGATTTACTAATGTATTAGACATCTTTGGTCTCAGTTTTGTTTTATTCCTCATCCTAAGAGGCTATTGATCACGTTTTAGGGGGCTGGCCATTCGGCCATGCCTGAACCTCTTCCACTTATGTATTTTCAACGGTGGAGTTTCTGCACACCATAGATTAAGGGTGTGGAGCTCTGCTGTACCTCAAGTATTAATGAAGTTCTATTTTCTTTTATTCAAATCTCTCTTATTCTTATTCCAAGATATTCATTCGCACCCAAGAACATGATGAATGTGATGAGTAAATAACCCTCATCATCATTCTCACTTATGAACGCGCGTGATTGACAACCACTTCCGTTCTACATGCAACAGAGCTTGAATGTGTATCTCTTAGATTCCCCAACAGAATCTTCGTGGTATAAGCTAGATAGATGGCGGCATTTATGAGGATCCGAAAAGTCTCACCTTGTCTGTGGTATTCCGAGTAGGATCCTGAGAATCCGGAAAGTCTAACCTTGTCTGTGGTATTCCGAGTAGGATTCCGGTAATGAATGATTGTGACGTGCTTCAAACTTGCAAGTGCTGGGCGTTAGTGACAGACGCAAAAGAATCAATGGATTCTATTCCAGTAGGCGCGGGAACCAACCAGTGATTAGCCGTACTGTGACAGAGTGCGTGAGCATTAGTTTTCACTGCGAGGATGGGATGTAGCCATCAACCATGGGTGACGCCTCCAGACGATTAGCCATGCGATTGACAACCGCAGAGGACCATTTTCCCGAGAGGATTGAAAGTAGCCACCGCTGATGGTGAACCCCTATACACAGCTTGCCATGGAAAGGAGTAAGAAGGATTGAGTTGAAGCAGTAGGAGGGCAGGCGTCCTTGAGCCTTACAGCATCTTCATATACTTAACTGAAATTCCTACCAATGAATCTACATAAGTATTCTATCCCTTTTATTATATATCATCTATTTTCTTATTATTAATTTTCGAACCCATAACTTTTTAATCTGCCTAACTGAGATTTACAAGGTGACCATAGCTTGCTTCATACCAACAATCTCTGTGGATTCGACCCTTACGCACGTAAGGTTTATTACTTGGACGACCCAGTACACTTGCTGGTTAGTTGAACGGAGTTGTGAATTCAGCTGCTGCTCCTTAGAAGCCTTCATCTCAAAATAATTAGAACAGTGATCACAATTTCGTCCACCAAGTTTTTGGCGCCGTTGCCGGGGATTGTTCGAGTATGGACAACTGACGGTTCATCTTGTTGCTCAGATTAGGTAATTTTCTTTTCAAAAACTTTTTCAAAAATTTTTTCTTTTCTTTTTCGTTTTTCCAAAAATGTTTTTCGAAAAAAAAAATTAATAAAAATCCAAAAAAATTAGAAAGTCATAAAAATCAAAATATTTTGTGTTTCTTGTTTAAGTCTTGAGTCAATTTTTAAGTTTGGTGTCAATTGCATGCTTTAAAAATTTTTCTTGCATTTTTCGAAAATCCCATGCATTCATAGTGTTCTTCATGATCTTCAAGTTGTTCTTGATAAGTCCTCTTGTTTGATCTTGATAATTTCTTGTTTTGTGTCTTTTCTTGTTTTTCATGTGCATCTTTGCATTCATATTTTCCATGCATTAAAGATTTCTAAGTTTGGTGTCTTGCATGTCTTCTTTGCATTAAAAATTTTTCAAATTTATGTTCTTGATGTTCATCATGATCTTCAAAGTGTTCTTGGTGTTCATCTTGACATTCATAGCACTCTTGCATGCATTCATGGTTTTGATCTAAAAATTTCATGCATTAAGTATTTTTGTTGTTTTTCTCTCTCATAATTAAAAATTCAAAAATAAAAAAAAATATCTTTTCCTTATTTCCCTCCAAATTTTCGAAATTTTGGGTTGACTTGGTCAAAAATTTTCAAAATTAGTTATTTCTTACAAGTCAAGTCAAAATTTCAAATTTTAAAAATCTTATCTTTTCAAAATCTTTTTCAAAAATCATATCTTTTCCATTTTTTTCTTATTTTTCGGAAATTTCAAAAATCTTTTTCAAAATATTTTTAAAATCTTTTTCTTATCTTTATATCATATTTTCAAAAATTCACTAATAATTAATGTGATTGGTTCAAAAATTTGAAGTTTGTTACTTTCTTGTTAAGAAAGGTTCAATCTTTAAGTTCTAGAATCTTATCTTGTAGTTTCTTGTTAGTGAAGTAAGTAATTTCAAAATTTTTGAATTAAATCTTTTTTATCTTTTATTTGATCTTTTTCAAAAATTTTATCTTTTCAAAATTTGATTTCAAAATATCTCATCTAACTATCTTCATATCTTTTTTCAAATTTGATTTCAAATCTTTTTCAATCAACTAACTAACTTCTTGTTTGTTTCTTATCTTTTTCAAAACCACCTAACTACTTTTCTCTCTCTAATTTTCGAAAATATCTCTCTCTTTTTCAAAAATTCTTTTTAATTAATTAATTGTTTTATGTTTTAATTTAATTACAATTTATCTCTAATTTTCGAAAATCACTAACTCCTTTTTCAAAAATTAATTTCGAAAAATCCCTTCTCTTTCTTCTTCTATTTAAATATTTAATTACTAACACTTCTCTTCACCTCTCTTCATCCAAAAATCCGAACCCCCTTCTTCATTCTTCTACCCCCTTTCTTTTTCTACTAACATAAAGGAATCTCTATACTGTGACATAGAAGATTCCTCTTCTTTTCTTGTTTTCTTCTCTTTCATATGAGCAGGAACAGGGATAAAGGCACTCTTGTCGAAATTGATCCAGAACCTGAAAGGACTCTAAAGAGAAAATTAAAAGAAGCTAAATTACTACAATCCAGAAGAAACCTTCTAGAAATTTTCGAACAAGAGAAAGAGATGGCAGACGGAAATAATAATAATAATGCAAGGAGAATGCTTGGTGACTTCACAAAGCCAACGTCCAAGTTTGATGGAAGAAGCATCTCTATTCCTGCCATTGGAGCCAATAACTTTGAGCTTAAGCCTCAACTAGTTGCTTTAATGCAACAAAACTGCAAGTTTTATGGACTTCCATCTGAAGATCCCTATCAGTTTTTAACTGAATTCTTGCAGATCTGTGAGACTGTAAAGACGAATGGAGTTGATCCTGAGGTCTACAGACTCATGCTTTTCCCTTTTGCTGTAAAAGACAGAGCTAGAGTATGGTTGGATTCACAACCCAAGGATAGCCTGGACTCCTGGGATAAGCTTGTCACTGCATTATTGGACAAATTCTTTCCTACTCAAAAGCTGAGCAAGCTGAGAGTGGATGTTCAAACCTTCAAACAAAAAGATGGTGAATCCCTCTATGAAGCTTGGGAAAGATACAAGCAGCTGACCAAAAGGTGTCCATCTGACATGTTTTCAGAATGGACCATTTTAGATATATTCTATTATGGTCTCTCTGAATTTTTGAAAATGTCATTGGACCATTCTGCAGGTGGATCTATTCACCTGAAGAAAACACCTGAAGAGGCCCAAGAGCTCATTGACATGGTTGCAAATAACCAGTTCATGTACACTTCTGAGAGGAATTCCGTGAACAATGGGGTACCTCAGAAGAAAGGAGTTCTTGAAATTGATGCTCTGAATGCCATATTGGCTCAGAACAAAGTGTTGACTCAACAGGTCAACATGATCTCTCAAAATCTGAATGGATTGCAACATGCATCCAACAGTACTAGAGAGGCAGCTTCTGAAGAAGCTTATGATCCTGAGAACCCTGCCATGGCAGAGGTTAATTACATGGGTGAACCTTATGGAAACACCTATAACTCATCATGGAAAAATCATCCAAATTTCTCCTGGAAGGATCAGCAAAAGCCTCAACAAGGCTTCAACAATGGTGGACGCAATAGGCTGAACAATAGTAAGCCATATCCATCATCTTCTCAGCAACAGACAGAGAACTCTGAACAAAACAATTCTAATTTAGCCAATATAGTCTCTGATCTGTCAAAGGCCACTTTCAGTTTCATGAATGAAACAAGATCCTCCATTAGAAATCTGGAGGCACAAGTGGGCCAGCTGAGTAAGAAAGTTATTGAAACTCCTCCCAATATTCTCCCAAGCAATACAGAAGAGAATCCAAAAGGAGAGTGCAAGGCCATTGATGTAATCAAAGAGGCCGAATGCACAAGGGAGGAGGAGGACGAAAATCCTAGTGAGGAAGACCTCCTGGGACGTCCCTCAAGCAAGAAGGAGTTTCCTATTAAGGATCCAGAGGAATCTGAGGCTCATCTAGAGACCATAGAGATTCCTTTAAACCTCCTTCTGCCATTCATGAGCTCTGAAGACTATTCATCCTCTGAAGAGAATGAAGATGTGACTGGAGAGCAAGTTGCTCAATACTTAGGAGCTATCATGAAACTGAATGCCAAGCTGTTTGGTAATGAGACTTGGGAAAGTGAACCTCCCTTGCTCATTAGTGAACTAGATACTTGGATTCAGAGAACTCTACCTCAAAAGAGACAAGATCCTGGCAAGTTCTTAATACCTTGCACCATTGGCACCATGAGCTTTGACAAGGCTCTATGTGATCTTGGGTCAGGGATAAATCTTATGCCACTCTCTATAATGGAGAAGCTGGGGATCATTGAGGTACAACCTGCCTTGTTCTCATTACAATTGGCAGATAAGTCCATGAGACAAGCTTATGGAATAGTGGAGGACGTGCTAGTAAAGGTTGAAGGCCTTTACATCCCTACTGATTTCATAATCCTAGACACTAGGAAGGAAGATGATGAATGCATCATCCTAGGAAGACCTTTCCTAGCCACAGCAGGAGCTGTGATAGATGTCAATAGAGGTGAGTTAGTCCTTCAATTGAATGGGGACTACCTTGTGTTTCAGGCACATGGCCATCCCTCTGTGACAAAAGAGAGTAAGCATGAAGAGCTTCTCTCAGTTCAGAGTCAAGAAGAGCCCACACAGTCAAACTCTAAGTTTGGTGTTGTGAGGCCACAACCAAACTCTAAGTTTGGTGTTCAAACCCCATATCCAAACTCTAAGTTTGGTGTTGGGACTACACACTAAATTGACCTGATCACCATGTGGCTCCATAAGAGCCACTGTCAAGCTATTGACATTAAAGAAGCGCTTGTTGGGAGGCAACCCAATTTTATTTATCTAATTTTATTTTATTTTGTTTCCCTGTTATTTTTGTGTTTTATTAGGTACATGATCATGAAGAGTCACGAAAAAAATCAAAAAAATTAAAAACAGAGTCAAAAACAGAAGAAAAAAATTTTTCACCCTGGAGGTAGCGCAGACTGGCGTTCAACGCCAGTAAGGTGCATATGGCTGGCGTTCAACGCCAGAACAGAGCACCATTCTGGCGCTGAACGCTAGAAACAAGCAACAACCTGGCGTTAAACGCCAGGACGTGCACGAAGAGGACAAGCTGGCGCTGAACGCCAGGAACAAGCATGAAACTGGCGTTCAACGCCAGAAACATGCATTACATGGGCGTTGAACGCCCAGAACATGCACCAATGGGCGTTTGAACGCCAGAATGTTGCATGAAGGCATGTTACATGCCTATATGGTGAAGGAATGGTATTTGTTTTCACCTCAGGATCTGTGGACCCCACAAGATCCTCACCTCAGGATCTGTGGACCCCACAGGATCCCCACCTACCACCTTACCTTTTAATCCTAATCACACTCTCCTAATCCTAAATCTCATTCTCCATGTCACACTTCCCAACACCCTTCACCAATCACCTCAATTCCTCTTCCCAATTACCCCATTCACCATTCACATCAACCTCCTCTTCCCCATAAACCCCACCTACCCTCATAAATTCAATTCAATTTCCCACCCATTCCCACCCAAAATGGCCGAACACTAACCCTCCCCTCTCCCTATAAATACCCTCCCATTCTTCTTCATTTTCACACAACACAAACCCCTTTTTCTCCCATAAAGCCGAACCTACTTCTCTCCCTCTCTACCATATTCTCTTCTTCTTCTTCTACTTTTCTTTTCTTTCTTGCTCGAG